>NC_074692.1:19877893-20044223 GCF_029448725.1 Salvelinus fontinalis
GCAGGTCAAAAACAGTCTCGAAAACCAGACTATAGGCACCAGCGACTTTAAAAAATATATACACTGCTCAAAAAAATAAAGGGAACACTAAAATAACACATCCTAGTTCTGAATGAATTAAATATTCTTATTAAATACTTTTTTCTTTACATAGTTGAATGTGCTGACAACAAAATCACACAAGAATTATCAATGGAAATCAAATTTATCAACCCATGTAGGTCTGGATTTGGAGTCACACTCAAAATTAAAGTGGAAAACACACTACAGGCTGATCCAACTTTGAGTAATGTCCTTAAAACAAGTCAAAATGAAGCTCAGTAGTGTGTGTGGCCTCCCAGTGCCTGTATGACATCCCTACAACGCCTGGGCATGCTCCTGATGAGGTGGCGGATGGTCTCCTGAGGGATCTCCTCCCAGACCTGGACTAAAGCATCCGCCAACTCCTGGACAGTCTGTGGTGCAACGTGGCGTTGGTGGATGGAGCGAGACATGATGTCCCAGATGTGCTCAATTGGATTCAGGTCTGGGGAACGGGCGGGCCAGTCCATAGCATCAATGCCTTCCTCTTGCAGGAACTGCTGACACACTCCAGCCACATGAGGTCTAGCATTGTCTTGCATTAGGAGGAACCCAGGGCCAACCGCACCAGCATATGGTCTCACAAGGGGTCTGAGGATCTCATCTCGGTACCTAAATGGCAGTCAGGCTACCTCTGGTGAGCACATGGAGGGCTGTGCGGCCCCCCAAAGAAATGCCACCCCACACCATGACTGACCCACCGCCAAACCGGCCATGCTGGAGGATGTTGCAGGCAGCAGAACGTTCTCCACGGCGTCTCCAGGCTCTGTCACGTCTGTCACATGTGCTCATGTGCTCAGTGTGAACCTGCTTTCATCTGTGAAGAGCACAGGGCGCCAGTGGCGAATTTGCCACTCTTGGTGTTCTCTGGCAAATGCCAAACGTCCTGCACGGTGTCGGGCTGTAAGCACAACCCCCACCTGTGGACGCCGGGCCCTCATACCACCCTCATGGAGTCTGTTTCTGACCGTTTGAGCAGACACATGCAAATTTGTGGCCTGCTGGAGGTCATTTTGCAGGGCTCTGGCAGTGCTCCTCCTGCTCCTCCTTGCACAAAGGCGGAGGTAGCGGTCCTGCTGCTGGGTTGTTGCCCTCCTATGGCCTCCTCCACGTCTCCTGATGTACTGGCCTGTCTCCTGGTAGCGCCTCCATGCTCTGGACACTACGCTGACAGACACAGCAAACCTTCTTGCCACAGCTCGCATTGATATGCCATCTTGGATGAGCTGCACTACCTGAGCCACTTGTGTGGGTTGTAGACTCCGTCTCATGCTACCACTAGAGTGAAAGCACCGCCAGCATTCAAAAGTGACCAAAACATCAGCCAGGAAGCATAGGAACTGAGAAGTGGTCTGTGGTCACCACCTGCAGAACCACTCCTTTATTGGGGGTGTCTTGCTAATTGCCTATCATTTCCAGCTGTTGTCTATTCCTTTTGCACAACAGCATGTGAAATTTATTGTCAATCAGTGTTGGTTCCTAAGTGGACAGTTTGATTTCACAGAAGTGTGATTGACTTGGAGTTACATTGTGTTGTTTAAGTGTTCCCTTTATTTTTTTGAGCAGTGTGTATGTATATATATATATCTTTTTTTTAAAGAGATCGGCCGATTAATCGGTATTGGCTTTTTTTGGTCCTCCAATAAATCGGTATCGGTGCTGAAAAATCATAAAATCGGTCGACCTCTAATGTAAACCTCTGACCCACTGGGAATGTGATGAAAGAAATAAAAAGCTGAAATAAATTCACTACCATTATTCTGACTTTTCACATTCTTAAAATAAAGTGGTGATCCTACTAGGACTATATGTCAGGAATTGTGAAAAACTGAGTTTAAATGTATTTGGCTAAGGTGTATGTAAACTTCAGACATCAACTGTAGGTAGTGACATATATCCTCTATGCCTAAAGAGTCCGTCATTGAAACCAGGCCCTATAGGTCACTGTGTTGCCTACGGTCGGGTTTTTCGAAACTATAAAAGACATGGATAGCAACTAAGAACATAAGGAATAAATAAAAACATTAGTTATGGACTATCAGATGACAGAGAGTGCTCATGTTGAATAAGAGCTTGACTAACAGGATGGCAGTGTCCAGCATCATACAGGGTTAACAAAGTTGGGAGACACATGGTGGCCCCTACTAGCATTCCCAGTCCCCACAACAGACCGACACAGCCCAACATAGAGCCACTCTTCACTGTTTTGATTTAATAGGATTAGGGGGAGGGGGGCGTGAAAACAGCCACAGTGGGGGGCCTACAGTACTGGAGGGCCTACATGGCTGGCTGTGTGACTGTGTGTTTGTGTACAAAAGAAAGATTGTGTGAGAGACTGCATGTGTCAAGCGTTTGTCATCTATGGGGACTATAAAAACATCACTGCATGCATTCAGTGTTCATTGATTCAACATGGGTATTGTGCCAACCAAAAACAATGTAGTTTTTATGCATCGTCTCCTAGCCACAACAAGCAAGAAAAGTAGGCTAAACAGACAAATTGTCCAGAGAACAGAGCTCTGATCAAACAAGAGTTTTACTGTCCGTCTCCTCTGTTCTGGGCCCTGTAGAGGACAACACTTATTCCTTTCACATCAAAAGGCATTCCCTCTTACTCGCCCAAACGCATGCAGTCACACACATACTGTAGGCGCACACACACGCACGCACATACACACACAACTATGTTAATTAACCAACATATGGCCCTAGGTTAAATGAGACATTCAAATTGTCCTGAATTAGACAAAGGAATTTAAACAAGCACTCAGTTTTTCAACTAGTTTGATCACTGTTCATAAATGTTTGTGTAATTAATGAAACGAGCCATTCATGATGGTGCTGCAGGTCTGTTTTTATGCCATGCTTATACTGTGGATACTAAGCCTGTATCAGATCAACAAGTCAGTATCTGAAGGCCAGGGTATTTTTGTTTTGTTCCATTCACTACCAGTCTTCCAGGACGTTTTCCTCTCATCACGGTAGGGAAGGGCAGTTATTACTGAATGCAGTATGTATGACTGTGCATCGCGCTACTACTGCGGATTTAGCCCTTCAGTCAGCCTTGACAGTGGTATGCTATTTTCCGCTCTTCAAATAGCAATTACAGGCGCACCTAACAGAGGAGCTAACACAGATCAATGTGAACAGTCACCAGAAAACATTATTGTAACAGAATCAGTTCAAATCAGTTATAGTATGGCGAATATCAGACTTCTTTCACTGTTAGCCAAAAACTACTTGACAAAAGCAGCCCGTTCGCTGTTGTCTTTGTCTTTTTTTATTTATGTACTGCCCTCTGCATCATTCTGATTGGTGAAGAGCAATTAAAAAAAATATATATTACAGTGCATTATCAAAGTGTTCAGACCCCTTGACTTTTTTTGGATTAAATATATATTTTTCCTCATCCATCTACACACAATACCGTATAATGACAAAGCGAAAACCGTTTTTTTAGCATATTTATTACTAGTAAAACAACTGAAATCCTTTATTTACATAGGTATGAGACTCGAAATTGAGCTCAGGTGCATCCTGTTTCCATTGAGTCCACCTGTGGTAAATTCAATTGATTGGACATGATTTGGAAAAGCACACATCTGTCTACAGTGGGGCAAAAAAGTATTTAGTCAGCCACCAACTGTGCAAGTTCTCCCACTTAAAAAGATGAGAGAGGCCTGTAATTTTCATCATAGGTGCACTTCAACTATGACAGACAAAATGAGAAGAAAAAAAAAATCCTGAAAATCACATTGTAGGATTTTTAATGAATTTATTTTGCAAATTATGATGGAAAATAAGTATTAGGTCAACAACAAAAGTTTATCTCAATACTTTGTTATATACCCTTTGTTGGCAATGACAGAGGTCAAACTTTTTCTGTAAGTCTTCACAAGGGTTTTCACACACTGTTGCTGGTATTTTGGCCCATTCCTCCAAGCAGATCTCCTCTAGAGCAGTGATGTTTTGGGGCTGTTGCTGGGCAACATGGACTTTCAACTCCCTCCAAAGATTTTCTATGGGGTTGAGATCTGGAGACTGGCTAGGCCACTCCAGGACCTTGAAATGTTTCTTACGAAGCCACTCCTTCGTTGCCCGGGTGGTGTGTTTGGGATCATTGTCATGCTGAAAGACCCAGCCACGTTTCATCTTCAATGCCCTTGCTGATGGAATGAGGTTTTCACTCAAAATCTCACGATACATGGCCCCATTCATTCTTTCCTTTACACGGATCAGTCGTCCTGGTCCCTTTGCAGAAAACAGCCCCAAAGCATGATGTTTCCACCCCCATGCTTCACAGTAGGTATGGTGTTCTTTGGATGCAACTCAGCATTCTTTGTCCTCCAAACACGACGAGTTGAGTTTTTACCAAAAGGTTCTATTTTGGTTTCATCTGACCATATGACATTCTCCCAATCTTCTTCTGGATCATCCAAATGCTCTCTAGCAAACTTCAGACAGGCCTGGACATGTACTGGCTTAAGCAGGGGGACACGTCGGTCACTGCAGGATTTGAGTCCCTGGCGGCGTAGTGTGTTACTGATGGTAGGTTTTGTTACTTTAGTCCCAGCTCTCTGCAGGACATTCACTAGGTCCCCCGTGTGGTTCTGGAATTTTTGCTCACCGTTCTTGTGATCATTGTGACCCCACGGGGTGAGATCTTGCGTGGAGCCCCAGATCGAGGGAGATTATCAGTGGTCTTGTATGTCTTCCATTTCCTAATAATTGCTCCCACAGTCGATTTCTTCAAACCAAGCTGCTTACCTATTGCAGATTCAGTCTTCCCAGCCTGGTGCAGGTCTCCAATTTTGTTTCTGGTGTCCTTTGACAGCTCTTTGGTCTTGGCCATAGTGGAGTTTGGAGTGTGACTGTTTGAGGTTGTGGACAGGTGTCTTTTATACTGATAACAAGTTCAAACAGGTGCCATTAATACAGGTAACGAGTGGAGGACAGAGGAGCCTCTTAAAGAAGAAGTTACAGGTCTGTGAGAGCCAGAAATCTTGCTTGTTTGTAAGTGACCAAATACTTATTTTCCACCATAATTTGCAAATAAATTCATTAAAAATCCTACAATGTGATTTTCTGGATTTTTTTTCTCATTTTGTCTGTCATAGTTGAAGTGTACCTATGATGAAAATTACAGGCCTCTCTCATCTTTTTAAGTGGGAGAACTTGCACAATTGGTGGCTGACTAAATACTTTTTTGCCCCACTGTATATTAGGTCCTATACTTGACAGCGCACGTCAGAGCAAAAACCAAGCCACAAGTTCAAAAGGAATTGTCCTTAGAGCTCCGAGAAATGATTGTGTCGAGGTACAGATCTGGGGAAGGTTACCAAAAACGTCTTTGGCATTGAAGGTCCCCAAGAATACAGTGGCATCCATCATTCTTAAATGGAAGATGTTGGGAACCACCAAGACTCTTCCAAACTGAGCAATCGGGGGAGAAGAGCCTTGATCAGGGAGATGACCAAGAGATAGAGAGACAGAGATGACTCTGATAGAGCTCCAGAGTTCCTCTGTGGAGATGGGAGAACCTTCCAGAAGGACAACCTTCTCTGCAGCACTCCACCAATCAGGCCTTTATGGTAGAGTGGCCAGACAGAAGCCACTCCTCAGCAAAAGGCACATGACAGCCCGATGGAGTTTGCCCAAAGGCACCTAAACGACTCTCGGACCATGAGAAACAAGATTCTCTGGTCTGATGAAACCAAGATTGAACTCTTTGGCCTGAATGCCAAGCGTCACGTCTGCAGGAAACCTGGCACCATCCCTACGGTGAAGCATGGTTGTGGCAGCAGCATACTGTGGGGATGTTTTTCAGCGGCAGGGACTGGGAGACTAGTCAGGATCGAGGGAAAGATGAACGGAGCAAAGTACAGAGATCCTTGCTGAAAACCTGGTCAAGAGCGCTCAGGCTGGGGTGGAGTTTGACCTTCCAACAGGACAACTACCCTAAGCACACAGCCAAGACAACGCAGGAGTGAGTTTGGGACAAGTCTCTGAATGTCCTTGAGTGGCCCAGCTAGAGTCCGGTCTTGAACCTGATTTTACATCTCTGGAGAGACCTGAAAATAGCTGTGCAGCGAAGCTCTACCCCAAACCAAACAGAGCTTGAGGGGATCTGCAGAGAAGAATGGGAGAAACTCCCCAAATACAGGTGTGCCAAGCTTGTAGCGTCATACCCAAGAAGACTCGAGGCTGTAATTGCTGCCAAAGGTGCTTCAACAAAGTACTGAGTAAATACTTATGTAAATGTCTGAATACTTATGTAAATGTGATCGTTTAAAAAAAGTGTTATACATTCGCAATGTTTTTTTTTTTTTTTACTGTTTTTGCTTTGTCATTATGGGGTATTGTGTGGAGATTAAGTAGGTAAATAAAACTATTGAATCCATTTTAGAATAAGGCTGTAATGAAACAAAATGTGGAAGTGAAGGGGTCTGAATACTTTTCCGAATGCACTGTATGTTTTGACTCTCCAGATATGCGAAATATTATTAGAATAGTGCAATAATTTAAAAATTCCCGTCCCTACTTCATAGTTAATTTTCTAATCATTTGAACGTACAGTGACTTCAGAATGTGTTAACACCTTGACTTTTTACCCATTTTGTCAATGATCTACCAAAAATACTCTGTCAAAGTGAAAGAAACATGCTAATATTTGTAAAAATATAAAATATGACAAATTAAACTAATATACAGTATATTGATGAGATAATTATTCACCACTCTCCATGACAATACGGAGAGTGGTACACCGTAATGTGTAGCATTGGATTTCCTCCAAACATAACACTTTGTAGTCAGGACAAAAAGTTTATTACTTTGCCTCTTTTTTTGCAGTATTACTTTAGTACCTTGTTGCCAACAGGGTGCGTGTTTTGGAATATTATTCTGTACAGGCTTCCTTCTTTTCACTCTGTCAATTAGGTCAGTATTGTGCAATAACTAAAATGTTGATCCCTCAGTTCTATCACAGCCATTAACTGTTTTAAAGTCATCATTGGCCTCAGTGAAATCCCTGAGCGGTTTCCTTACTCTCCGGCAAGAGAGTTAGGAAGGACGCCTCTATCTTTGTAGTGACGCTATACTGATACACCATTCAAAGTGTAATTAATAACTTCACCATGCTCAAATGAATATTCAATGCGTTTTGTTTTTTACCCATCTACCAATAGGTGTCGTCCTTTGCGAGGCCTTGGAAAATCTCCTTTGTCTTTGTGGTTGAGTCTGTGTTTGAAATTGACTGCTCGACTGAGGGACCTAACAGATAATTGAACGTGTGGGATACAGAGATGAGGTAATCATAAAAAAAATCCATGCAATTTACTGTGACTTGTTTAGTAAATGTACTCCTGAACTTATTTAAGCTTGACATAAAAAGGGGTTGAATTCTTGACGCAAGACATTTCAGCTTGTCATTTTTTATTCATTTGTAACAATAAAAAACAATTCCACTGATATTATGCAGTATTGTGTGTAGGCCAGTGACAATAATATAAATTGAATCCATTTTAAAATGCAGGCTGTAAAACAAAATGTGGAAAAAGTAAAGGGGTGTGAATAATTGGAAGGCAGAGTAACTATAATCCATCCCTCACTGAACACACACATCATTGCCATATAAGGACAGTGTGTGAGTCAGAACGTTTTATAACAGTAACCCATACAAACAAGAGCAACAAGTAAGCTACCTCCATCCTCTTCACACAAAGGAATCAAAATATTTACTAACACTGTCAGATTCCAATAACACTACTCAAATCCAGAACCATAGAGAGATCAAAAATAATGCTTTTCAGCCTAATCATTGATGGAAATACATTTGACTGGTTGTGTTTATCGGTCGATAGGTCCATTTGCATAATGTTGTGGAATTCAATTGCAGTGTGTATATTCGTTATGTTACTTATGAGCAGAAGATCTGTCAGTGAATGAGCTGCTGCTACAGCGCGTCAATCAGCTCTTTCTTTGCTGCTGGAGTTAAACATGCGCTTTTATAAGCCCAATCAATGCACAACAACTAAATGCAATCACGTTATTAACAGTTGATGGCCATGATTAAAAAGAGATACTATTTTCCTCTCTCAACTGGTAATTGAAGCACGCTTCCCATTCGCCATTCAAGTGCATAGGCAACGGAAGGCAGGCTACATCAGTTTTTGCTGTTTTTCTTGCAGACTGGAAAATGTTCCGGGGGTTCTTCCGATGGCATTGAGGAGTACACCACATCAGTCACTGGCCTCATCAATGACGTCGTCCCCACAGTGACCGTACGTACATACCCCGAAACCAGAAACCATTGGTTTCCAGGCAACATCCGCACTGAGCTTAAGGGTAAAGCTGCCGCGGTCAAGGAGCGGGACTCTAACCCGGACGCTTATAAGAAATCCCACTACGCCCTCAGACAAACCATCAAACAGGCAAAGCGTCAAAACAGGACTAAAACTGAATCCTACCACACCGGCTCTGACGCTAATCGGATGTGGCAGGGCTTGCATACTATTACAGACTACAAAAGGGAAGCACGGCCATGAGCTGCCCAGTGAGACAAACCTACCAGACAAGCTGAATTACTTCCATGCTCGCTTCGAGGCAAGTAACACTGAAACATGCATGAGAGCACCAGCTGTTCCGGACGACTGTGATCACACTCTCCATAGCCAATGTGAGTAAGACCTTTAAACAGGTCAACATTCACAAGGCCGCAGGGCCAGACGGATTACCAGGACGTGTATCAGCATGTGCTGATCAACTGGCAAGTGTCTTCACTGAAATTTTCAACATATCCCTGACCGGGTCTGTAATAGCTACATGTTTCAAGCAGACCACCATAGTCCCTGTGCCCAAGAACATCAAGGTAACCTGCCTAAATGACTACCAACCTGTAGCACTCACATCTGTAGCCATGAAGTGCTTTGAAAAGCTGGTCATGGCTAACAACACCATTATCCAAGAAACCTTAGACCCACTCCAATTTGCATACCGCCCCAACAGATGATGCAATCTATATTGCACTCAACAAAGGCCTTTCCCAACAGGACAAAAAGGAACACCTATGTGAGAATGCTTTTCATTGACTACAGCGCAACGTTCAAAACCATAGTGCCCTCAAAGCTCATCACTAAGCTAAGGACACTGGGACTAAAACCTCCCTCTGCAACTGGATCCTGGACTTCCTGACAGGCCGCCCCCAAGTTGTAAGGGTAGGTAACAACACATCTGCCAGGGTGATCCTCAACACGGGGGCCCCTCAGGGGTGCGTGCTCAGTCCCCTCCTGTACTCCCTGTCAACCCATGATTGCACAGCCAGGCACGACTCCAACACCATCATTAACTTCTTGCAACTATAGGGGGTGCTGTTTCGCATTAGCATAATTTGCTCTACAGATTAAACTGCCTAGTACTCAATTCTTGCTCGTACAATATGCATTTTATTGTTATTATTGGATAGAAAACACTCTCTAGTTTCTATATCCGTTTGAATTATGTCTCTGAGTGGAACAGAACTCATTCTACAGCACTTTTCCTCCCAGTGAGTGAGTTTTCAGAACTCTTGGCCTCTGGTTCCAGATCAGTTTTAAAGCCACTGTAAATCCTATGAGGATACAAACACTGCCCACGCCTTCCTCTAGATGTCAGTAAGTGGTGACAATTTGAATGGAGTCGATTGCGCAATCATGGCCTCTATAAATGACAAAATACCGGAAGTAGCGTTCTTTTGGACTCTGCGCTCAACGCAAGAAGGATATCTGACTGGCCTTTTTCCAAGCCTTGGTTTAGCCAGTAATATAGCGTCGGTCATGTTTTTACTCGTTATAGGTGTTAGAAACATCATAAGGTAGTTAATTTAAACCGTTTTATAGCAATTTATATCCGTTTAGTGCGATTTTGAGGCATTTCTATGTGATGCTCTTTGACGAGCCGGGCACGTTTCGGGGTCCCGGTCGAACGTTAGTGGGCATTTCGACGGACAGAGGGCATCTTTCGACCAAAAGAAGATTAGACCCAAGAAAGGATACATTGCCCAAGAATCTGATGGAAGATCACCTCAAAGTAAGAAATATTTAAGATGATAAATCGTTGTTCTGTCGAAAAATTTTAAACGCATATTCCGCCATTTTGTTTGGCAGAGCTTCGCTTGGCGAACCCTGTATTGCACAGTAAGGATACTTTTAGAAATGTAATTCAGCGATTGCATTAAGAACTAATTTGTCTTTCGATAGCTGTCCAACTTATATTTTTTTAGTCAAGTTTATGAATAGATATCCATGAGACAAGATCACTGTGAAAGATGGCGACCGACATTTTCAGGCTAGTTTTGCTAGTATTGTCATTGTATAACCACGTTTTTTTATGGCTAAATATGCACATTTTCGAACAAACTCTATATGTATGTTGTAATATGATGTTACAGGAGTGTCATCTGAAGAATTCTGAGGAGGTTAGTGAAAAAATGTATATATTTTGGCGATGATAACGATATCGCTCTCTTTGGCTTGAATCAATGGTCGGGTAACGTTTGCATATGTGGTATGCTTATATAACGATTTATTGTGTTTTCGCCGTAAAACACTTAGAAAATCTGAAATGTTGTCTGAATTCACAAGATCTGTGTCTTTCCATTGCTATGTGCTGTGTATTTTTAAGAAATGTTTTATGATGAGTAAATGGGTAATAGAAGTTGCTCTCTGTAGTAAATCTAGGAGCTTTGGTGAGATTTGTGATGGTGGCTGCAATGGCAAACTATTTTTCTAACAAAACCTATCCTATACCATAAATATGTTATCAGACTGTCATCTGATGAGGTTTTTTCTTGGTTAGTGGCTATCAATATCTTAGTTTAGCCGAATTGGTGATAGCTACTGGTGGAGAGAGAAAATGGTGGACAAAGAAAAATGGTGTCTTTTGCTAACGTGGTTAGCTAATAGATTTACATATTTTGTCTTCCCTGTAAAACATTTTAAAAATCTGAAATGGTGGCTTTATTCACAGGATCTGTATCTTTCATTAGGTGTCTTGGACTTGTGATTTAATGATATTTAGATGCTACTATTTAATTGTGACGCTATGCTAGCGATGCTAATCAGTGTGTGTGGGGGGGGGGGGGGGTGCTCCCGGACCCGGGGTAGAGGCTCGTGAAAGGTTAAGTTTGCTGACGACACAACAGCGGTAGGCCTGATCACCGACAACAATGAGACAGCCAATAGGGAGGAGGTCAGAGACCTGACTGGGTGGTGCCAGGATAACAACCTCTCCCTCAACGTGACTACACGTTTCTCATCGACGGACTGTAGTGGAGCAGGTTGAGAGCTTCAAGTTCCTTGGAGTCCCCAACAAACTGTCATGGTCCAAACACACCAAGAAAGTCATGAAGAGGGCACGACAACTCCTATTCTCAGGAAACTGAAAAGATTTGGCATTGGCCCTTAGATCCTCAAAATGCACCAGAGAGCATCCTGACTGGTTGCATCACCGCCTGGTATGGCAACTGCTTGGGCTCCGACCGCAAGGCACTACAGAGGGTAGTGCGTACGGCCCAGTACATCACTGGGGCAAAGATTCCTGTCATCCAGGACCTATATACCAGGCGGTGGCAGAAGGCCCTAAAAATTGCCAAAGACTCCAGCCCCCTAGTCATAGACTGTTCTCTCTACTACCGAGAGCTAAACCTAGGTCCAAAAGGCTTCCGCCACCAAGCTATAAGACTCCTGAACAGCTAACCAAAACAGCTACGAGGACTATTTGCATTATTTGCTCTTTTTTCATTGTTAAAGTCTTTACTAAATAAACTGAATTTGACACCGATTTTTTTTATTAAAATTGCATTGTTTTTTTTTGTTTTTTTTATCCCCTTTTCTTCCCAATTTTCGTGGTATCCAATCGCTAGTAATTACTATCTTGTCTCATCGCTACAACTCTCGTACGGGCTCGGGAGAGACGAAGGTCGAAAGCCATGCGTCCTCCGAAGCACAACCCAACCAAGCCGCACTGCTTCTTAACACAGCGCGCCTCCAACCCGGAAGCCAGCCGCACCAATGTGACGGAGGAAACACCGTGCACCCGCCCCCCTCGGTTAGCACGCACTGCGCCCGGCCCGCCACAGGAGTCGCTGGAGCGCGATGAGACAAGGATATCCCTACCGGTCAAACCCTCCCTAACCCGGACAACGCTAGCCCAATTGTGCGTCGCCCCACGGACCTCCCGGTCGCGGCCGGCTGCGACAGAGCCTGGGCG
Source organism: Salvelinus fontinalis (assembly GCF_029448725.1). Taxonomy (NCBI): domain Eukaryota; kingdom Metazoa; phylum Chordata; class Actinopteri; order Salmoniformes; family Salmonidae; genus Salvelinus; species Salvelinus fontinalis. The sequence continues at coordinate 19,890,221 of NC_074692.1, forward strand.
CGAACCCAGAGACTCTGGTGGCACCAGCTCTAGACCACTGCGCCACCCGGAAGGCCCAAAACGGCATTGTTTTTAACCATTTCACTGTAAGGTGTACTAAGGTTGTATTCGGCGCATGTGACAAATGATTTAATTTGATCAATGCATCACACACATCTTTGCAATGAGCTGGACATTGAGCTGAACATATACTTAATTGTGAAACATGAAAGTTTTACTACATACGAGGCATGTCTTACCTTGCTTCAAAGTAGCCTAGGCAAAGTCTGACCATATCTTGAGGCAATTATTTTATAAAGACTTCCATATGCGATTGAAACCAGTAGCCTATTTCTCTCATGTTCTACTGGTTTTCAAATTAACTTTCTTTCATTGTCCAGTAGCCAAAGGCATAATGCTAAACATATTAGCACCCATGCTAATTGTTGCATCTTTAGATCACCCCTCTTTCTACATTTGTAACATATATTTTAATCTCTGTCAAATGAAACCACTTGCATGTGCAGTGTGCTTTTGACAAATGTTCTCCCTCTAATTGCATTATGGAACAAACATTTGCGCATAGCCTACTGCCTTGTGCACAATACTGCACTTATGTGACATAATTGTTTATCAACATTTTAACCTAAAACGTTCTGATCTGCTGCATCAGCCTCATTGCTTTAATAACGTGTTTTTTCTGTGAACTAGACCTACTGGTTCTATAAATGTAGGCTCTATCGTCCCAGAGTCTGTTTGGAATAGACTATTTCCCTCGACAAGCTGGGTAAACTTTTCTACTATGGGGGATAATAGATTGACATAGCCTAGTGATTTTGCTGTTCGCTACTAGTCTTGGATGCAACATGGCGCCGACAGTCGCCCTGTTTCTAGTTCATAGCCAACTTTGCAGCATTACATTTTTTTGTTGCATGTTATTTCTTACATTATTTGCTCACAACTTTTTTTTGTATTGTTACCTACAGCCATAAATAACTTTTGGATAATAGATCGGCGGTCATTGACCAGAAATTTGACTTCCTTGACCTGAATCCTTAGTTTGAACTTTCCCGTGCCATTATTTTATAGTAAGAACATAATTGAACTTAGCGGAATCAAATTAAAAATATATATTTTCCCATTCAGTAGGGAGTGGGCATATGTTGAACGTAAAAGTGATCATTTGAAACAGGTCCTATACGCGATATTTAGAGTTATTTGGCAACATTAGCTGTGAATGATACAGACCTCTGAATGTCTTATAAATCAAAACATATGGGCTGCGTGATGTGACTATGGGCTTTTGATGATTTGAGAAAGTCGCAAAAAAGCTTGCACTCTGTTCCTGGCTGCACAGCTGTTCGCTCTTCAAGTGATCATATTTTCACCCATCACACTATTCTCAATTTAGTCTTTACTAATATGTAAAATTAGTTTAGATTTAGAATGACCCGTTATCAAATGGGCAGAAACAGGGGCAGGGGAAAGAAGACATGTCATCTGTATGCACTCAAATAGCGAATGGTGGCTTCACGTTTTCCCGAGGTCAGTTTTTCAGTGATGCTGGGTAGGCGGCTACTTAGGTTTAATAGCAGAGCATGTGCTTAATATGAGCAGCTGAGAAATAAATATAAAAACACTTATCACTCCAGTATCAACCACTGTTTGAGGAGCATGCTCTTGCTGCGCGACAGGTAATATTCCACCCAAACTCTGTATACCATGGCTACCCAGTGCTTAATTTGGGAAACCAAGTGAAATCTGTTCGGGAAAATCGATAGTAACATGTTTTTGCAATTAAACATATTTCACTAAACTTTGGACAGCCACTCTGCGTGCTCGAGAAAGGAATAAAGGAGATGGAAATGCATGGTTGTATAATATTCTGTATAGCTAAAAGATCATGTGTCACCCTTATAAAAATATCAAAATAATCCCTATTACTAAACTACTCAAAATTTGTATTACGTTTTTTTTTTTTGGCTTGGGCTCATAAGCCTATGCATAAGCTCTAAAATGCGTATGGGTGTTTTTAATTAAGCATCACCTTAGAAAGCGCTGTCCATTTCGTTGTTAGGCTTTGAAACAACATCCACAAGGACCATATTTTACACTCAGTTTCAACCTGCCGTTGAACTTCTTTCTTCAAAATGAGAACAGTGAGGTCAGTTTTAAAAGCACAATACTGTTTTACTGACAAGTGTGTGTAATTTTCAATTACATTTGCATTGATATCAGTGTGGTTAGAGGGACAATAGGCCATTAGGACCTGATGAACGTTAGCAAATTGGGTACTACCAAAGTCTTTGAATGTCCTTGAGTGGCCAAGCCAGAGCCCGGACTTGAACCCCATCGAGCATCTCTGGAGAGACCTGAAAATAGCTGTGCAGCAGCGCTCCCCATCCAACTTGACAGAGCTTGAGAGGATCTGTAGAGAAGAATAGGAAACTCCCCAAATACAGGTGTGCCAAGTTTGTAGCATCCTACCCAAGAAGACTCGATGCTGTAATCGCTGCGAAAGGTGCTTCAAGAAAGTACTGGGTAAAGGGTCTGAATACTTATGTGATTTCAGGTTATTATTATTTTTAAATATAAATTAGCAAAAATGTATAAAAAGCTGTTTCATCATTATGGGTATAGAGGTCCTAGATGGTAGAAAGCTTGTAACTGTACTCTGTAGCCTACCGAATCGGTAAGAGAGACGTTCATTTAGCTCCCTAATTTGCATAGGCCTAGGCTTTTTTTTCTTCTTTTTTTTTTATAAATGTTCCCCCCTTTTCTCCCCAATTTTCGTCGTATCCAATCGCTAGTAATTACTATCTTGTCTCATCGCTACAACTCCCGTACGGGCTCGGGAGAGACGAAGGTCGAAAGCCACGCGTCCTCCGAAGCACAACCCAACCAAGCCGCACTGCTTCTTAACACAGCGCGCCTCCAACCCGGAAGCCAGCCGCACCAATGTGTCGGAGGAAACACCGTGCACCTGGCCCCCTTGGCTAGCGCGCACTGCGCCCGGCCCGCCACACGAGTCGCTGGAGCGCGATGAGACAAGGATATCCCTACCGGCCAAACCCTCCCTAACCCGGACGACGCTAGCCCAATTGTGCGTCGCCCCACGGACCTCCCGGTCGCGGCCGGCTGCGACAGAGCCTGGGCGCGAACCCAGAGACTCTGGTGGCGCATGGTCTAGGCTTTTTGCCGATTATCTGTAAATAAAATTATGAAAACATTCGATGAACAATCACTGCAGGAACAATAGGTAACGGAGAGCCCCAAATATGATAATTAGAGCCCTCATGGAAGCCAGGCATTAAAACGGAATTCAACAATAATAAAATAGGTATTGACCTTAGGGAATCAACTAAATGTATTACAAATTAATTAATTTGCCCAAGCTTATCATAAGACATCACAAATCACTTATGCATGCTGTTCTTCCTGCAACTTTCTGAATAGGCAATGAGAATGCTCCTGTCTGTCATTTAAAATTGTTAAGTCTTTCTACACAATACATTTTTCCAATCTAGGAGGTAAACTCGATAAGGTATTCAATAATTTCGCTGTGTATTTCAGATGGAACCTTTTGCGATATACCGGTATTGATGCACGGACCGGTTTGGGTTTTTACTTTACCTTCTATAACGGTATTTGAATGTTTGGTTTGATACATGCGATACGCAGTGTGTAGCGTTCATTTTTATAGTTTACTTCGCTACTTGAGTCATCTCGCTCTCTCCATGCCGCTTTCCACACAAACCTAGCCCCGACTCCGGCTCCTGTCACTCAAGGAGCGCACTTGTTTTTCCTCCACCACGAGACACTTGCGTTCAGTCCGCGCGCACCACCGCTAACTACCTAGCCATTTCACACTGGTTGCATATGCAGCTAGTTTGTCTTTTCTTAGCAAGTTGTTCCTAAATCTGGTTAGCCGCTGATTGTTAGCCGCTAATGCTAATCTCTAGCTAGCTAGCAAATAAATTGACTGAGTAAGAGTAATTAGCTATACAGCCTAATAATAACAGTGATGGCGTAGACCTAAATCATAAATCAGCATGTTGTTTGTGCAACAGTATCTTCTAAATGAAAGAGGTAAACGCAAAGCAAGAATATTTTAGCTACATGAAGTAGCTAAGAGAAAACATTCAATGTAACCAAAGATTATAGGGTCCCCTAGGAAACACCTATCAACACTTTAGTTCCTACCCTGTCACAATAACTCCTCCCTGGCATTTTCATTCGTTGTCATGTCAAACACTATTAAAAGTTCCCACTATTATATTCTAACTATATAAGACATATATATAACTATATATTTCCATGATTCCAACAGTTAACCCAAGTGTTTTGCTCTAAATCGCAAGTCAAATTGCAACATTTAGTAAAAATTGCTTGCCCATATCATGTAGCCCTAACTGGCAGTGTAGAAATGATCTCAAATGCAGAAATTGATGAAAATTACTTTTGGGGGGGGGTTGAAGTTGAACAGTATAAAACAATCTGAAATGGAGAAAGACCCATTGAAATCCCTTAGAAAGTATGTGTTGCCACCCTAGGGTCACGCACCACTCATCTAGGAAATGTAGAACTTTTATTATTTATAAACATAAAACAGTCAATTTTTTAATTTTTAAATACCATGATATATTTTGGCCATAATCGCCCAGCCCTATCAGAGGTCACCAAATTGTATTTTTTTGTTGTTGCAAAATTAGCTCTAACCCAGGGGGGCCAAACCACCCCCAGAAAATTTTAGGTCTTGTCAGAAACTTGAACATTGTGAAAAATTTGTGCAACTTCCGGTACGTATTTACAGTGGACACTGAGGCTATACCCTTACAGTTTTAGACAGTAGCTAATAGGCTATTGTGACTATTTGTGTATAATGTAGCCCTACCAACAAAACCAATAGAGCAAATCCCATAACATTCACATGGAAATAGCTTGTGATTTCTATGATATAGCCTACAGTAAGCTATATATGGTGTTCAATGCAGGCCTACATTGCATGAGACTTAAAAAGTTCACACATTATGAAGGGCTCGATATTAATCATTTGTTTACTTGGTCTGTAACACCATACACCACCAACCACCACCACTTTACAAAATACAATTAATTATTACTACCATACAGATAATTAGACAAAGTAGGCTGGCTGGAGTAGGCTGCCTGGACCTGCCCGCGCGTCGTGAGTTTAGATTGTGTACTGATCGCGCGAACCAAAAGGAGTTATTTGGACATAAATGATGGACTTTATGGAACAAATCAATCCCAGTTCCATTTATTGTGGAACTGGGATTCCTGGGAGTGCATTCTGATGAAGATCAAAGGTAAGTGAATATTTATAATGCTATTTCTGACTTATGTTGACTCCAACATGGCGGATATCTTTTTGGGTTGTGTTGGTCTCTGAGCGCCGTACTCAGATTATTGCATGGTTTTCTTTTTTTCGTAAAGTTTTTTTGAAATCTGACACAGCGGTTGCATTAAGGAGAAGTACATCTTTAAATCTGTGAATAACACTTGTATCTTTTATCAATGTTTATTATGAGTATTTCTGTAAATTCATGTGGCTCTGTGCAAATTCACGGGGTGTTTTGGAGGCAAAGCCAAATGTAAACTGAGGTTTTTGGATATAAATATGAACTTGATCGAACAAAACATACATGTATTGTGTAACATGTTATCCCGGGAGTGTCATCTGATGAAGAATATCAGAGGTTAGTGATTCATTTTATCTATATTTCTGCTTTTTGTGACTCCTCTCTTTGGTTGGAAAATCGCTGTATGCTTTCTGTGACTAGTTGCTGACCTAACATAATGAACATTCTGCTTTCCCTGAAAATCTTTTTTGAAATCGGACACTGTGGTTGGATTAACGAGAATGTTATCTTTAAAATGGTGTCTAATACTTGTATGTTTGAGAAATTTGAATTATGAGATTTCTGTCGATTGAACTTGGCACCCTGCAATTTCATTGGCTGTTGGCGAGGACAGGTTAACTGCCTTGTTCAGGGGCAGCAAGACAGATTTTTACATTGTCAGCTCGGGATTCGATCTAGCAACCTTTCGGTTACTGACCCAACGCCCTAACCACTAGGCTACCTGCCGACCCATATTTGCCTTGGCCCTAAGGCCCTCACAAACTTCTACAGATGCACCGTTGAGAGCATCCTGTTGGGCTGTATGGTACAGCAATTGCACCACCCGCAACCGCAGGGCCCTCCAGGGGATGGTGCAGATGGCCCAACACATCACCGGAGGTACACTGCCTGCCCTCCAGGACATCTACATCAACCAGTGTTACAGGAAGGCCAAGAAGACCATCAAGGCCTTCAGCCACCGGAGCCACGGCCTGTCCACTCCGCTACATCTAGAAGGTGGTACAAATGCATCAATGCTGGGACCAAGAGACTGCGTAACAGCTTCTAACTCCAGGCCATCAAACTGTTAAACAGTCACCACTACCCTTAGTCACTGTTAGTCAGCTACCACCCAGTACTCTACCCTGCACCTTAGAAACTGATGCCCTATGTACATAGTTGTTGAATACTGGGTCACTTTAATAATGTTTACATACTGCATTCTAGTCATGGCTCATCCTATATAGCCCAACTACTGTTTTTTCATCAATCTACACACAACCCATAATGACAAAGCAAAAACAGATTTTTAGAAATGTTAGCAAAATTATTTAAAAAATAAAATATCAAATTTACAGAAATATTCAGACCCTTTACTCAGTACTTTGTTGAAGCACCTTTGGCAGCGATTACAGCCTTGAGTCTTCTTTGGTATGACGCTACAAGCTTGGCACACCTGTATTTGGGGAGTTTCTCCCATTCTTCTCTGCAGATCCTCTCAATCTCTGTCAAGTTGGATGGGGAGTGTTGCTGCACAGCTATTTTCAGGTCTCTCCAGCGCTGTAAGATTGGGTTCAAGATCGTGCTCTGGCTGGGCCACTCAAGGACATTCAGAGACTTGTCCCGACGCCACTCCTGCGTTGTCTTGGCTGTGTGCTTAGGGTCGTTGTCCTGTTGAAAGGTGAACCTTCACCCCAGTCTGAGGTCCTGAGCGCTCTGGAGCAGGTTTTCATCAAGGATCTCGCTGTACTTTGCTCTGTTCATCTATCCCTCGATCCTGACTAGTCTCCCAGTCCCTGCCGCTGAAAAACATCCCCACAGCATGATGCTGCCAGCACCATGCTTCACAGTATGGCTTGGTTTTTGCTCTGACATGCACTGTCAACTGTAAGACCTTAGATATAGACAGGTGTGTGTGTGTGCGCGCAAGAAATATCTTAAAACCTGTTTTTGCTTTGTCATTATAGGGTATTGTGTGTAGATTGAGGAACATTTTTATTTAATAACTTTTAGAAAAAGGCTGTAACAAAATGTGGAAAAAGGGGTCTGAATACTTTGAATGCACTGTAAATATTTGTGTGACATTGCTCGCTCCGATATGTCTTCATGGTTGACTAAAAGCAAATGTTGACAGTTATTCTAACATCTTCAATGTGCGCATCGGAATTCAGTAAGGAGGACACATGTGGTTGAATCCTCAAGTTGCATGTTCTATTAAGATGAATTCCCCATAATCTAAATTGTGATGTGATGTACTCACCTCCTCCACAGTACAGGGTAAGACCACACGGCTGAAAGAGGGAAGAGCAGAAAGAGAGATGAGACACGGTTCTATGGCGAACACTGACTGACACTGGCCATCACAATCACATCTAGGCCTGAGTCAACAAATGAGTGGGATATACTTAGTTCCAACAGGCATACAAGCCACATGTGTTCTCTACTAGCCCCGTGAAATTCAGAATCGGTTGCTGTTTTGATAAACAGATTTGACTAGAGGAATACTTTTTTTTTTTTAAGTGAGACATGATACCCTTGCTTTCTTTTTGGCCATAGCAGCTATAATAATTTTCATTATGCAAGGCCATTGCCTCATGACTGAAGTAGCCCCCGTCAGCCTGTTTGGTGGTGGCAGCAGTGGGCTCAGCTTCCATGGGGCATATGAGCGGTTTCCTCAGTGCACAGGAAATCACTCCAGGTCACTCTTCCTGCGTCACATGACATCATGACATGATGAAGGCAGCTCCAGCTATAACCTACTGCCTGACAGTCAGGACACTGCCAAGTTCAGTAAAATGGAAACCAGAGACTTTCCAACAGCCACTGAGGGTGTTGTGTGCAGCGTTGCCCCACCCAATGACCACTAAAACCAGAGGAATATCATAGAGAAAGGAATGCAGAAACAGTTATCCGTAAGAATATATTATATACTCTCTCTCATATATATTAAAGGGTGGTAAGCCTATTCCATCCATATGTAGCTCTACTATCAGGAAGCTCTTTGTTTTCTGTTGATCTATGGTTAACCTTAAACATAAAAGAACCAATGAGTTACAATCATTTACCAAACAGTGCTGTAGTACACACTGTAAAATGATACCATTGACCATAGCCTTGAAAGCAGTAACAACTCAAGAATAGCATTTAGGGATGCACAATATATCGGTTAGCATATCAGAATCGGCCGATATTTGCTACAAATGTTGGCATCGGCCCGATGTCTAGTTTAATGCTGATGTACAAAACCGATGTCAACGCTGACGTGCATACCTATATAACGTAGGTAGATGACGTAATGACGCCACGAAAAATACAGCGCTACACGTGCAATACAGCATTCCTAAGCTAGCCCACAATGTCTGCTGTGTGGGATTTATTTTGAAGTTTCAAAGGAAGATAACAAAAAGGCCATATGCAATGTTTGTGCTGCAATTATTTCCCAAGGGGAGAAAGTGAAATCTTTCAATACCACAAACCTAATTACTCATTTGAAAGTGCATCACCCCCAGAAGTTCAGCGACTACTTACAACAAAAGCAGAAAAAAAAACTAAGCGCACACTTCCAACAACTAAACAACTTCAAGTCGAGCAGTCATTTGAAAGATTAAGAAGATTTCAGCGAGACAACTCAAAGGCGAAATCCATTAACGCCAAGATAATGGAATTCATTGCCCTTGACAATCAACCGTTCTCTGTCGTGGATGATGTTGGCTTTCGCCGACTGGTCGAGCACCTCGAGTCTCGGTACACACTACCAAGTAGTCGCGATATTTCATATGTTGCCTGACCGGAGTAACACAGTATTGTTGAAAGGCACATCCATGAGCTACCTGCTAAGGGCGTCACTGCTAATAGCTTCACGACTAACATTTGGACCAGCGATGTCAGCCCAATGAGCATGCAGGGTTTGACAGCAAAGTGGGTTGACAAGGGTTTCGTTCTGAAGAAAGCCATATTGCATGCTCAAGAATAGTGTTGCCAAGGGCCGGAAAATTTCCGAAAATTTTCCATTGGAAGTTAAGCTCGGGAATTTGGGAAATTTGGCTTAAATTCATCAAAAAAAGTTAGTTTGTAACAGTGAACCTTTTTTTGTGGGATACACTTAAGGCAATTCTAGGTCTAAATTTTGATTACAATACTGGGTGGGGTGAATATATTTTATGACATACATGATTTTTTGTTAACTAGTAAATTGTAGCTTACAGCAAAGTGTGTTTAAATCCTTTATAACTTGTTAACAATTTCTGCTAGTTAGTTTTTGCTACCATGTGGGTTTTAGCTTGCTTGAGCCTGCTAACTGAGGAATGTTAATCCACCCGTTTCCATACATGTTTCATAAAATAAAAAAATATCTTATCCAAGGAGTTGTTTAATTTAACTGCTTAACTATTTACCTGTACATGGAATTGTATTTGTTATTTTTTACTAATCTTTAAAGGAAAATGCCACTGGCACTATCTGATGTGTGGAGATATTTCACTGCAGCTAATGTAGAAGGAAAAGCTGTGTACATGTGCAAATATTGTGCCAAATCAGATGTGAAGAAAGCAACAAAGATGCGGAATCATCTGGCCAAGTGCACATTGTTCCCTCTGTGCTCACAACAAGCGACCTCTGACAAAAGTCCCTCTACTTCTATTCGAGGTGAAAATGATGAATCAGACACCTTATCGATAGCAACAGCTCATGGTCCTCCTAGAATCAGAAGTTTATTTTGACTCAATGGAGGAACGTAGTCAGAAATGCTGATGAATGTCCTGCTCGAGCTGTGTATGCAACTGGTTCACCTCTGATGCTCACAGGCAATGTGTATTGGAAGAGATTTCTGAATGTTCTTCGCCCAGCATACAACCCTCCAACCAGACTGCGTTATCTACTCATTTGCTGGATGCAGAGTTCAACAGAGTTCAAGTAAAGGTCAAGCAAATCATGTAAAAAGCAGACTGTATTCCAATCATCGCTGATGGGTGGTCGAATGTTCGTAGGCAAGGAATAATTAACTACATCATCTCCACCACTCAACAAGTATTTTACAAGAGCACAGACAAGGGACAACAGGCACACCGGTCTCTACATTGCAGATGAGCTGAAGGCAGTCATCAATGACCTTGGACAACAGAAGGTATTTGCACTGGTGACAGACAATGCTGCGAACATGAAGGCTGCTTGGTCTAAAGTGGAGGAGTTCTACCCTCACATCACACCCATTGGCTGGGCTGCTCATGCATTGAATCTGCTCCTCAAGGACATCATGGCACTGAAAACAATGGATACAGTACAAGAGAGCCAAGGAAATGGTTAGGTATGTGAAGGGTCATCAAGTTATAGCAGCAATCTACCTCACCAAGCAAAGTGAGAAGAATAAGAGCACCACATTGAAGCTGCCCAGCAACACCCGTTGGGGTGGTGTTGTCATCATGTTTGACAGTCTCCTGGAGGGGAAGGAGTCTCTCCAAGAAATGGCCATATCAGTCTCCGATATGGACAGCCCCATCAAGAGGATCCTCCTGGATGATGTGTTTTGGGAGAGAGTGGTAAGCAGCTTGAAACCTATAGCAGTAGCCATTGCACGGATTGAGGGAGACAATGCCATCCTGTCTGAAGAGAAGAAATCCGTACTGCTCTGCCCACTTCACTGTTGCACCAAGCAGAGGAAACTGAAGTTCTGAAATAAATCAAAAAGCGTGAAGACTTCTGCCTGAAGCTTGAAGACTTCTGCCACAGTGTACATGTTGGACCCAAGTATGCTGGCAAGAGCATCCTGTCTGGTGCAGAGATCAACACCTCGCCACCTTGGCCTGGATGAGGGCAAGGTTCTTGGCAGTCTGGTGAAGTACACTTCCAAGCAAGGGCTTTGGGATGAATATGCAATATGGCAGTCGTGCCAACATATCATCAGCCACCTGGTGGAAGGGACTTTGTGGATCTGAGTCTCTTTCCCCTGTTGCCTCCATCATCCTCCAAATCCCACCAACATCACCCATCTCAGAGCGCAACTGGTCCTTGTTTGGGAACAGACAAACCAAAACACGCAACAGGCTGACCAATACAAGGGTTGAAAAATTATTGGCCATCCAGGCAGATTTGAGCCTGACAACGAGCCATCCGCAACAAGGTTGGAAAGTAACAGTGAAGATGAGGCCTCAGAGAGTCTGATGTTGAAGAGGTGGACATTGAGGAGGTCCAGAGAGAAGACGTGAGCCTGAGAGGAAGACAACCAAAGCCTTAGTGTCTAGACTATCATTTTACAGATGTATTTTGAAAACATTTTTGGGACATGCGATGGATCATTTAAATATTCCCTTTATTTTATTGTTCAGTGAAATCATCCCATGTGTAGAGTCAACTCATTTAGGTAATTAAAGTTCAAGTGTTTTTTTATATTGGAAGGATTTAATTATTTGCAATTATGTCTACTTATGATAAAAGGTAAAAGGTTTAGGTTTCTGTCTCCATATAATATGGTAAATATATCCAATGCAAACATCTACATTTAAATGGTATTAATATTAATTTGTATATATATATATATATATATATATATATACACATTTCCGTTAATTCCAACAGAAAGTTTCCACATCTGAATATTCCCCAAAATGTACGACCCTACTCAAGAATGTGCTGGTTCTCATACCGCTGCTGCCATTTCAATGGCATTTGAGAACATGTTTGAAACTTAGAAACATGAACACACTCCTAGGGCCACTCGAACAACTGACTCGAGAAAAAAGCTCATCAACTGCATCTGCAGCAGACGTGATACCCTCTGTCATGGCATTGAAACGCCTGCTCAACAAAACTGCCGACACAGACCGTGGGGTTAAACTTACAAAAGTACTAGAGGCTGTGAACAAGCGATTCGGTGGCATTCTCTCTGAGCCTCTATTCTGAGTCACCACCATGCTTGATGCTAGGTACAAGGACCACTACTTCGATGCAGACAAGAAACAGGGTTTACGTGAAATGTTACAGACACAGCTGGACAAGATGGAAAGGACACAGTGCGCACTGAGGAAGAGGCGCCACGGACCGACAGAGCTGAAACTTCACTGACATGTATGATGATATCCTGGTTGAGAATGAAATGGCTGAATAACAAAACCGTAAGTAAGTGAAGGAATTACGTTTTGATTATGTTTTACTGGTAATCAGGACATACGCAAATGCCAACAAAATAACTTTTTGGTCAGTGTGTGTTTGAACTATTTAACTGTATTAGAATGCTTAAAAAGGCTGCAAAAAAAATGTATATCGGTATCGTGTTTTTTGGCAAGGAAAATATTGGATATCGGTATCGGACAAAAATGTCATATCGGTGCATCCCTAATAGCATTACAACCAGTGACCATCTTACAGAGGTCGGTTATCCATATACCCAGGCAATAAGGGTACTTTTCAGTTCGGAAGATGACTGTTGTAATGGGGTCACATCCTAAAACCTGTAAAGCTGGCAGATCTTAGATGTGTGTGAGATCTGAGTAACATGCTAGCCTGAGACAATGCTCTGTCACACACTAAGCCATGTTGAGAATGGATAGAGACGTAAAATGCATTTACTAGAAGTGTGCTATCGTAACGGATATGGAGAATTTTCCAAATACGATTATGACAAGTATTTTTTGCAATTATCATTGATCAGGAAAAAAGTATTTTTCAGCCGCCAGCACGCATCTCTTTCACTCAAACAGTATGAAGTGCTGTGTGCTCTAAATAACTATTGGCTAGTGCTTCTGTATGTAAAGAAACGGGCGGGGTAAAGGTTGAGCCTGCTGCAATAATTGGATTAGAACAAGCCACTCTCCACCGGCTCTCATTTTCCCAGACAGACTCACACAGCAACTCGTCTCAGGCCACAAGTTTCCCCTTCTCCAAACATCGTGTATGAATCAAAATCCGTAGCTAGTCATTGTTGTTCAATCTAGTTATTTCCAGTCAACTTTGCTGAGGCTATATGGTTGTTTTTGTCTGTCTACTCGGCATTGTTTACTAGGCCTACTTTGTCTGCCTATATATTATTCCATTGCTGATGACGTCTGTCGTTATCCAAGCCAATACTTGCTTGATATTATTATTTATTCTCACCCAGGCATGTTGAACGAGCGACAGATCATTCGAAAATAAAATGCCAAATGTAGATTTATTTTTTGATTGTACAAATGTGGCATAAGTGTCAGGAGAGTAAAGTTTTGCTTCTCACTAAAGTGAAACAATATATGGGACAAGCAAGTTAACCATACCTTCACCTAAATCTGTCTGGAATAAATGCAGGCAGTGTATTAAGCTATTTATTAGCCTATGTCGTTGATAACTGAATAGGACTAAGTAAGTAAATCATGTACATGTTCATTTGTGATCGTTTAACAATGTGTGTGAATGAGTGAAGGAACATCAGATGTGCTCTGAGATGCATTCAGGAATGGGCACTTGAGGTATACGCTTTACCGGCATTTAAAGAGCACTTCTGGGTTTTCAGATCGCGAGTAAAGAAGGAAAGAGGAGAGACTTTGCCTATCCTCTACAGTGACTGACAGACAGGGGCCGTGAAGGCCAAACTGGTGTACTGCAAGATTTCACTGTTCGACTTGTGGCATGCAACAAGGTCATACAAACCACACCACTTATTGAAATATGCTAGATCAGGCTATTTTATTAAAATAAAAGACAGATGAAACTCTACCTCTCATAACAAAAATGAGGCTATTGAAGACAGGATGTCTATTCTCAGCCTTGTGAGCTAACAATTAGTGACATTGGCCTAAATCTGAGTGGCATGTGCATGAGAGCAGCCACACAACTTCAGCGTGGATCTGCAGTAGGCTACACGCTCACAAATTCAGAACATGCCTGTGGGTGTTTCTCAAAGACTGTGTTTCTTAACTCTGCAATAGATTAGTGTAACAAAGTTAGAAAATAATCTCCCTACTAAATTGTTTGTATTCTGAATGTGGTGAGATTACTCCACACATGATATGACTGTAAACACTGATTGAGGAGAAAAAAAAGTATAGCAATAAGCCTAGTTTAGTAGGCTTTTATACGAGGCAGGGCATAGCTGCATTACGAATCAATGATATGGATCACATCAAGTTGAATACAAATGCATAGGCCTACTGACAATCAACACAAGTTGGAGTACATTCTACCTCTTCAGACATACAAACGTCTTCCTGAATCAAACTGGTTAAGGCATACTGATTGTTTCAACTTGGAACCATTGGCACACCAAGTGTCAGTGCAGAATGTCCGATGCTCCCTTGTTATTTCTCTCACAAGCAGATTTGTCCTTGGTCAGCAGTTTGGTCAAAGTTCATAAATCACTAGCCTGCCAGGAAGACTTGAGCACCGTCAGCAAGACGTTCAAAGTTGGCAACCCTGTTCAACACACCAGTGTACTGTTTCCCAAACGCACCACAAGGCTACGTTCATCATTAAAACCGGTTCTAACGATGAACTTAGCCTTAAGATACTTTTGGGGAAACTGGGTTTTACAGGCAGTGGACTGAACTTGTGGTACGCGTGCACTTTAGTCTCCCTTCCGCTAGGTAGCTAACTAGAAAGTTACCATTATCGACAGTAAGCTACAAAAACGCTAAACGTTCAACCTACACCAAACAATATACCGTACATTGTTAGCTAGCTGGTTAGTGTACCCTTTCGATACTAGATAATCGAAAAATATTCCATATTGTTGTACTTTGATATCCAGCTGGCTAACACAATAGCAGTGAAAAGCCGAAAGAAAGGTGCGTCGGCTAACGTTAGGAGCCTATGCTGACTCGCTGTCATCGGGTAGGCCGGATCTGAACAATCCCACCCTACCAAACAAAGTTTTTATTTGAGTAAAAACATCAACGAAGAATCGCAGTATTCAAAAATATTGTATATTATTATCACACACATTACAGTAAAATCAATAAAAGTTTGGACTTACTATTCCTTGATCAGGACCATTGTCACTTTTTCCGCTGCGGCTGCGTACTACAAATGACGTCATGTGCCATTTCAACAACTCCCATATTGGCCCCTTATCGTCTGTGATTGGTGAGAGTGGAGATACTTTGAGTGACCTCAAAGGGGATAGATAGAACTACTGTCATGAAAATGTTTGTCAATATTTCATGCTGAAAAGTATCATTCATATGTGCAGGATTTTGCAAGATTCTGCTTGTCTGTTTCTCATTGATAACACGAAAACTATTCAACCACACCCTAAATCACCCAAGTTTTATTGAACCAATAAATCTTCTTCTTCTTTTTCCTCCTCTTCTTCTATTCAGAGATCAATACAATTATTTTAGATTAAAAGAGTTTGACTACTCAACAATTCAAATCAAATAAAAATCAAATTAAGTAATTTGTCATATGCTTCATAAACAACAGGTGTAGACGAACAGCGAAATGCTTACTTACGGGCCGCCCTTCCCAACAAGTCAGAGAGAATAACATGTAAATAAAATTTAAATAATAGCATGAGGAATAAATACATAATGAGTAATGATGACTTGGCTATATACACAGGGTACCAGTACCAAGTCGATGTGCTGGGATAGAAGGTACTTGAGGTAGATATGTACATATAGGTAGGGATAAAGTGACTAGGCAACAGGTTAGATAATAAACAGTAGCAGCATAGTATGTGATGAGTCAAAAAAGTGCAAAAAGGGTCAATGCAGATAGTTAAATAGTTAACCAATAGCTACCCGGACTAGCAATTTAGCAGTCTTATGGCTTGGGGGTAGAAACTGTTCAGGGTCCTGTTGATTCCAGACTTGGTGCATCGGTACCGCTTGCCGTGCAGTAGCAGAGAGAGCAGTCTATGACTTGGGTGGCTGGAGTCCTTGACAGACCCAGAGATGTGCTGGGCCGTACACACTACCCTCTGTAACGCCTTGCGGTTGGATGCCAAGCAGTTGCTATACCAAGCGGTGATGCAACCAGTCAACCAGTATGCAACCAGTATGCAACCAGTATGCCAGCATCATACCACCCTGCATACCACTGCTGACTTGCTTCTGAAGCTAAGCAGGTTTGGTCCAGGTCAGTCCCTGGATGAGAGAACAGATGCTGCTGGAAGTGGTGTTGGAGGGCCAGTAGGAGGCACTCTTTCCTCTGGTCTAAAAAATATCTCAATGCCCCAGGGCAGTGATTGGGGACACTGCCCTGTGTAGGGTGCCGTCTTTCGGATGGGACGTTAAACGTTTGTCCTGACTCTCTGAGGTCATTAAAGTTCCCATGGCACTTATTGTAAGAGTAGGGGTGTTAACCCTGGGGACCTGGCTAAATTCCCAATCTGGCCCTCAAACTATCACGGTCACCTAATAATCCCCAGTTTATGATTGGCTCATTCATCCCCCTCCTCTCCTCTGTAACTATTCCCCAGGTTGTTGCTGTAAATGAGAATGTGTTCTCAGTCAACTTACCTGGTAAAATAACGGATAAATTTAAAAATATGCTCTCAACGGTGGAGCAGTAGGGCCTATGGCAAATGTTTTCAGCTTCCTAATCCTGAGGTCGAAGAGGCGTTGGTGTGTGTGGACCATGATAATTCCTTAGTGATGTGGACACCGAGAAACCTGAAGCTCTCGACCTGCTCCGCTACAGCACTGTCGATGTGGATGGTGGCGAGCTCAGCCCTCCATTTTATGTAGTCTACAATCAGTTCCTTTGTCTTGTTGACGTTGAGGGATAGGTTGTTATCCTGCCAACACACTGCCAGGTCACTGACTTCCTCCCTATAGGCTGTCTCATCATCGTCGGTGATCAGGCCAACCACCGTCGTGTTGTCAGCAAACTAAATTATGGTTTTGGAGTTGTGCGCAGCCACACAGTCGTGAGTGAACAGTGGCTGATGTGTTGTTGCCAACCTTCACCCCCTGGGATCCAGGATCTAGTTTCAGAAAGAGGTGTTCCGTCCCAGGGTCCTGAGCTTGGTGATGAGCTTGGAGGGCACTATGGCGTTGAACGCTGAGCTATAGTCAATGGTGTTCCTCTTGTCCAGGGGGGAGAGAGCAGTGTGGAGTGCAATAGAGATTGCATCATCTGTGGGGGAAAAAAGCAGACATTGAATATCCCTTTGAGCATGGTGTTATTAATTACACTTTGGATGGTGTATCAATACACCTAGTCTCTACAAAGATACAGGCATCCTCCCTAACGCAGTTGTCAGAGAGGAAAGAAATTGCTCAGGGATTTCACCATGAGGCCAATGGTGACTTTAAAACAGTTAGAGTTTAATGGCTGTGATAGGAGAAAACTGAGGATGGATCAACAACATTGTAGTTACTCCACAATACTAACCTAATTGACAGAGTGAATAGAAGGAAGCCAGTACGGAATACACATATTTCAAAATATCCATCCTGTTTGCAACAAGGCACTAAAGTAATACTGCAAAGAATGTGGCAAAGCAATTAACTTTTTATCCTGAATACAAAGTTTTATGTTTGGGGCAAATCAAATACAACACATTACTGAGTACCACTCTCCATATTGCTTTCCAACAGACACTGGGTGATGAATTCACCTTTCAGCAGGACAACAACCTAAAACATAAAGGCCAAATCTACCCTGGAGTTTCTTACCAATGTGTTGTATCTCTTGACACAATGATGAAAATAATCATGACCTCTAAACGTTCAAGCTGCATACTGGACCCTATTCCAACTAAACTACTTAAAGAGCTGCTTCATGTGCTTGGCCCTCCTATGTTGAACATAATAAACGGCTCTCTATATGTGTACCAAACTCACTAAAAGTGGCAGTAATAAAGCCTCTCTTAAAAAAGCCAAACCTTGATCCATAAAATATAAAAAAACTATCGGCCTATATCGAATCTTCCATTCCTCTCAAATTTTGGGGAAAAAACTGTTGCGCAGCAACTCCCTGCCTTCCTGAAGACAAACAATGTATACGAAATGCTTCAGTCTGGTTTTAGACCCCATCATAGCACTGAGACGGCACTTGTGAAGGTGGTAAATGACCTTTTAATGGCGTCAGACCGAGGCTCTGCATCTGTCCTCGTGCTCCTAGACCTTAGTGCTGCCTTTGATACCATCGATCACCACATTCTTTTGGAGAGTTTGGAAACCCAAATTGGTCTACACGGACAAGTTCTGGCCTGGTTTAGATCTTATCTGTCGGAAAGATATCAGTTTGTCTCTGTGAATGGTTTGTCCTCTGACAAATCAACTGTACATTTCGGTGTTCCTCAAGGTTCCGTTTTAGGACCACTATTGTTTTCACTATATATTTTACCTCTTGGGGGATATCATTCGAAAACATAATGTTAACTTTCACTGCTATGCGTATGACACACAGCTGTACATTTCAATGAAACATGATGAAGCCCCAAAATTGCCCTCGCTAGTAGCCTGTGTTTCAGACATAAGGAAGTGGATGGCTGAAAACTTTCTACTTTTAAACTCGGACAAAACAGAGATGCTTGTTCTAGGTCCCAAGAAACAAAGAGATCTTCTGTTGAATCTGACAATTAATCTTGATGATTGTAAAGTTGTCTCAAATAAAACTGTGAAGGACCTCGGCGTTACTCTGGACCCTGATCTCTCTTTTGACGAACATATCAATACTGTTTCAAGAACAGCTTTTTTCCATCTACGTAACATTGCAAAAATCAGAAACTTTCTGTCCAAAAATGATGCAGAACAATTAATCCATGCTTTTGTTACTTCTAGGTTAGACTACTGCAATGCTCTACTTTCCGGCTACCCGGATAAATCACTAAATAAACTTCAGTTAGTGCAAAATACAGCTGCTAGAATCCTGACTAGAACCCAAACATTTGATCATATTACTCCACTGCTAGCCTCCCTACACTGGCTTCCTGTTAAGGCAAGGGCTTATTTCAAGGTTTTACTGCTAACCTACAAAGCATTACATGGGCTTGCTCCTACCTATCTTTCCGATTTGGTCCTGCCGTACATACCTAGACGTACGCTACGGTCACAAGACGCAGGCCTCCTTATTGTCCCTAGAATTTCCAAGCAAACAGCTAGAGGCAGGGCGCTCTCCTATAGATCTCCATTTTTATGGAATGGTCTGCCTACCCATGTGAGAGACGCAGACTCGGTCTCAACTTTTAAGTCTTTACTGAAGACTCATCTCTTCAGTGGGTCATATGATTGAGTGTAGTCTGGACCAGGAGTGTGAAGGTGAACGGAAAGGCTCTGGAGCAACGAACCGCCCTTGCTGTATCTGCCAGGCCGGTTCCCCTCTCTCCACTGGGATTCTCTGCCTCTAACCCTATTACAGGGGCTGAGTCACTGGCTTACTGGTGCTCTTTCATGCCGTCCCTAGGAGGGGTGCGTCACTTGAGTGGGTTGAGTCACTGACGTGATCTTCCAGTCTGGGTTGGCGCCCCCCCTTGGGTTGTGCCGTGGCGGAGATCTTTGTGGGCAATACTCAGCCTTGTCTCAGGATGGTAAGTTGGTGGTTGAAGATATCCCTCTAGTGGTGTGGGGGCTGTGCTTTGGAAAAATGGGTGGGGTTATATCGTTCCTATTTGACCCTGTCCGGGGGTATCATCGGATGGGGCCACAGTGTCTCCTGACCCCTCCTGTCTCAGCCTCCAGTGTTTATGCTGCAGTAGTTTATGTGTCGGGGGGCTAGGGTCAGTTTGTTATATCTGGAGTACTTCTCCTGTCTTATCCGGTGTCCTGTGTGAATTTAAGTATGCTCTCTCTAATTCTCCCTTTCTCTCTTTCTTTCTCTCTCTCGGAGAACCTGAGCCCTAGGACCATGCGCAGGACTACCTGGCATGATGACTCCTTGCTGTCCCCAGTCCACTTGGCCGTGCAGCTGCTCCAGTTTCAACTGTTCTGTCTGCGGCAATGGAACCCTGACCTGTTCACTGGACGTGCTACCTGTCCCAGACCTGCTGTTTTCAACTCTCTAGAGACAGCAGGAGCGGTAGAGATACTCTTAATGATCGGCTATGAAAAGCCAACTGACATTTACTCCTGAGGTGCTGACTTGCTGCACCCTCGACAACTACTGTGATCATTATTATTTGACCATGCTGGTCATTTATGAACATTTGAACATCTTGGCCATGTTCTGTTATAATCTCCACCCGGCACAGCCAGAAGAGGACTGGCCACCCCTCATAGCCTGGTTCCTTTCTAGGTTTCTTCCTAGGTTTGGGCCTTTCTAGGGAGTTTTTCCTAGCCACCGTGCTTCTACACCTGCATTGCTTGCTGTTTGGGGTTTTAGGCTAGGTTTCTGTACAACACTTTGAGATATCAGCTGATGTAAGAATTGCTATATAAATACATTTGATTTGATTTGAAGACACGGAATGATCCTGAATGGCTGCGTTACAGGTTTAACTTAAATCTACTTGAAAATCTATTGCAAGACCTGAAAATGGTTGTCTTGCAATGATCAACATCCAATTTGACAGAGCTTGAAGAATTTCGAAAAGAGTAATAGGAAAATGTTTCCCATCAAGTTCTTAGAGACTTACCATGAAATACTCACAGCTGTAAGTGTTGCCAAAGGTGCTTCTACAAAGTATTGACTCAGGGGTGTGAATATTTATGTAAATTATATATTTCTCCAATACATTTTCAATATATTTGCAAAAATGTCTAAAAATATGTTTCATTTTGTCATTATGGTGCATTGTGTGTAGATAGGTGAGATTGAAAAAAAAGTTTGTTTTATCCAATTTGAATTCAGGCTGCAACACAACACTTCTGGATTAAGTCAAGTGGAATGAATACTTTCTGAAGCCACTATATATATATACAGTTGAAGTCGGAAGTTTACATACACTTAGGTTGGAGTTGTTTAAACTTGTTTTTCAACCACTCCACAAATGTATTGTTAACAAACTATAGTTTTGGCAAGTCGGTTAGGATATCTACTTTGTGCATGACTCAAGTCATTTATCCAACAATTGTTTACAGACAGATTATTTCACTGTATCACAATTCCAGTGGGTCAGAAGTGTACATACACTAGGTTGACTGTGCCTTTAAACAGCTTGAAAAATTCCAGAAAATGATGACATGGCTTTAGAAGCTTCTCGTAGGCTAATTCACATCTGAGTCAATTCGAGGTGTACCTGTGGATGTAATTCAAGGTCTACCTTCAAACTCAGTGCCTATTTGCTTGACATCATGGGAAAATCAAAAGAAATCAGCCAAGACCTCATCCTTGGGAGCAATTTCCAAACGACTGAAGGTACCACGTTCATCTGTACAAACAATAGTATAAACACCATGGGACCACACGCAGCCGTCATACCGCTCAGGAAGGAGACGCGTTCTGTCTCCTAGAGATGAAGATACTTTGGTGCGAAAAGTGCAAATCAATCCCAGAACAACAGCAAAGGACCTTGTGAAGATGCTGGAGGAAACCGGTACAAAAGTATCTATATCCACAGTAAAACGAGTCCTATATAGACATAACCTGAAAGGCCGCTCAGCAAGGAAGAAGCCCCTGCTCCAAAACCGCCATAGAAAAGCCAGACAACGGTTTGCAACTGCACATGGGGACAAAGATCGTACTTTTTGGAGAAATGTCCTCTGATCTGATGAAACAAAAATAGAGCTGTTTGGCCATAATGACCATCGTTATGTTTAGAGGAAAAAGGGGGATGCTTGCAAGCCGAAGAACACCATCCCAATCGTGAAGCAGGGGGGTGGCAGCATCATGTTGTGGGGGTGCTTTGCTGCAGGAGGGACTGGTGCACTTCCCAAAAAAATGGCATCATGAGGGAGGAAAATTATGTGGATATATTGAAGCAACATCTCTAGACATCAGTCAGGAAGTTAAAGCTTAGTCACAAATGGGTCTTCCAAATGGACAATGACCCCAAGCATACTTTCAAAGTTGTGACAAAATGGCTTAAGGACAACAAAGTCAAGGTATTGGAGTGGCCCTCACAAAGCTCTGACCTCAATCCTATAGAACATTTGTGAGCAGAACTGAAAAAGTGTGTTCAAGCAAGGAGGCCTACAAACCTGACTCAGTTACACCAGCTCTGTCAGGAGGAACGGGCCAAAATTCACCCAATTTATTGTGGGAAGCTTGTGGAAGTTTACCCGAAACGTTTGACCCAAGTTAAACAATTTAAAGGCAATACTACCAAATACCAATGTAAACTTCTGACCCACTGGGAATGTGATGAAAGAAATAAAAGCTGAAATAAATCATTATCTCTAGTATTATTCTGACATTTCACATTCTTAAAATAAAGTGGTGATCCTAACTGACCTAAGACAGGGAATTTTTACTAGGATTAAATTTCAGAAATTCTGAAAAACTGAGTTTAATTGTATTTGGCTAAGGTGTATGTAAACTTCTGACTTCAACTGTTTATACAGTACCAGTCAAAAGTTTGGACACGGAAACTCATTCAAGGGTTTTTCTACATTGTAGAATAATAGTGAAGACATCAAAACAATGAAATAACACATATGGAATCATGTAGTAACCAAAAAATGTTAAATAAGTCAATTTTTTTAATATATATGTAACGGCGTTCCTCTCTCTCTTCATAAGAAGAGGAGGAGTAGTGATCGAGCCAAGGCGCAGCGGGTTGTGAATACATGATGAATTTTATTTATAAGACAAAACGAAAACAAACTATACTTGAATAAACTAACAAAATAACAAAACGAAAATAGACAGACTTAGTACGACGAACTGACATAACACACGCAGAACGAACGAACAAGTACTAACAAGTAACATCGACACAGACACAGGAGACAATCACCCACAAACAAACAGTGAGAACACCCTACCTAAATATGACTCTTAATTAGAGGAGAACGCAAAACACCTGCCTCTAATTAAGAGCCATACCAGGCAACCAAAACCAACATAGAAACAGATAACATAGACTGCCCACCCAAAACACATGCCCTGACCTAAACACATACAAAAACAACATAAAACAGGTCAGGACCGTTACAGAACCCCCCCCTCAAGATGCGAACTCCGGGCGCACCAGCACAAAGTCCAGGGGAGGGTCTGGGTGGGCAGTTGACCACGGTGGTGGCTCCGGCTCTGGACGCTGTCCCCACACCACCATAGTCACTCCCCGTTTCTGTCTTCCCCTCCCAATGACCACCCTAAAACTCACATCCCCTAAATAAACGGCCAGCACCAGGAGAAGGGGCAGCACCGGGACAAGGGGCAGCACCGGGACAAGGGGCAGCACCGGGACAAGGGGCAGCACCAGGATAAGGGGCAGCACCAGGATAAAGACCAGCACCGGGATAAGGGGCAGCACCGGGACAAGGGGCAGCACCGGGACAAGGGGCAACACCGGGACAAGGGGCAGGTCCCGGCTGATATACTCTGGCAGATCCTGGCTGAGGGACTCTGGCAGGTCTATGCAGGCTGACGGCTCTCGACGCTCATGGCGGGCTGACGGCTCTCGACGCTCATGGCGGGCTGACGGCTCTCGACGCTCATGGCGGGCTGACGGCTCTCGACGCTCATGGCGGGCTGACGGCTCTCGACGCTCATGGCGGGCTGACGGCTCTCGACGCTCATGGCGGGCTGACGGCTCTCGACGCTCATGGCGGGCTGACGGCTCTGGCTGCTCATGGCTCGCTGGCGGCTCTGGCAGATCCTGTCTGGTTGGCGGCTCTGGCAGATCCTGTCTGGTTGGCGGCTCTGGCAGATCCTGTCTGGTTGGCGGCTCTGGCAGATCCTGTCTGGTTGGCGGCTCTGGCAGATCCTGTCTGGTTGGCGGCTCTGGCAGATCCTGTCTGGCGGGCGGCTCTAGCGGCTCCTGTCTGGCGGGCGGCTCTAGCGGCTCCTGTCTGGCGGACGGCTCTGTAGGCTCATGGCAGACGGGCGGCTTTGCAGGCTCATGGGAGACGGGCGGCTTTGCAGGCTCATGGCAGACGGATGGCTCAGACGTCGCTGGGGAGACGGATGGCTCAGATGGCGCTGGGGAGACGGATGGCTCAGATGGCGCTGGGGAGACGGATGGCTCTGGCCGGATACGGCGCACTGTAGACCTGGTGCGTGGTGCCGGAACTGGAGGCACCGGGCTAAGGATAAGCACCTTCCTACTAGTGCGGGGAGCAGGGACAGGGCACACTGTATTCTCAAAGCCCACTCTATACCTGATGCGAGGTACCGGCACTGGTGACACCGGGCTGAGGAAAGGCACATCAGGATTAGTAGGGGGAGAAGATACAGTGTGTTCAGGGCTCTGGAGACGCACAGGAGGCTTTGTGCGTGGTGCCGGAACTGGAGGCACCGAACTGGATACACGCACTACAGAGAGAGTGCGTGGAGGAGGAACTGGGCTCAGGAGACGCACTGGTAGCCTAGTGCGTAGTGTAGGCACTGTAGGTACTAGGCTGGGGCGGGGAGGTGGCGCCGGAAATACCGGACCGTGGAGGCGTACTGGCACTCTTGAGCATTGAGCCTGCCCAACCTTACCTGGTTGAATGCTCCCGGTCACCCGACCAGTGCGGGGAGGTGGAATAACCCGCACCGGCCTATGTAGGCGAACCGGGGAAACCATGCGTAAGGCAGGTGCCATGTATGCCGGCCCGAGGAGACGCACTGGAGACCAGACGCGTTGAGCCGGCCTCATGACACCTGGCTCAATCTCCTACCTGCCCTTGGCCCACTACCTCTTAGCCCCCCCCCAAGAAATTTTTGGGTGTTACTTACGGGCTTTTTGGGCTTCCGTGCCAGACGCGTTCCCTCATAGCTCAGGTTCCTCTCTCCGGTAGCCTCTGCTCTCCTCAGTGCCTCCAGCTGTTCCCATGGGAGGCGATCCCTACCAGCCAGGATCTCCTCCCATGTGTAGCAACCCTTTCCGTCCAATATATCGTCCCATGTCCATTGCTCCTTCTTTTCCTGTCCCTTACTCCAATTACTCCGCTGCTTGGCTCTAATTTGGTGGGTGATTCTGTAACGGCGTTCCTCTCTCTCTTCATAAGAAGAGGAGGAGTAGTGATCGAGCCAAGGCGCAGCGGGTTGTGAATACATGATGAATTTTATTTATAAGACAAAACGAAAACAAACTATACTTGAATAAACTAACAAAATAACAAAACGAAAATAGACAGACTTAGTACGACGAACTGACATAACACACGCAGAACGAACGAACAAGTACTTACTACAAAAACGCACGAACAAACCGAAACAATCCCGTATGGTGTAACATCGACACAGACACAGGAGACATTCACCCACAAACAAACAGTGAGAACACCCTACCTAAATATGACTCTTAATTAGAGGAGAACGCAAAACACCTGCCTCTAATTAAGAGCCATACCAGGCAACCAAAACCAACATAGAAACAGATAACATAGACTGCCCACCCAAAACACATGCCCTGACCTAAACACATACAAAAACAACATAAAACAGGTCAGGACCGTTACAATATATATATATACAGTATTAGATTCTTCAAAGTAACCACCCTTTGTCATGATGACAGCTTTGCACACTCTTGGCATTCTCTCAACCAGCTTCACCTAGAATTGTCACGGCAGTTAAAAGAAGAGGACCAAGGTGCAGCGTGGTAAGCGTACATTTTCTCTTTATTTGGAAAAAAGATGCCGAACAAAACAACAAATACTACAAAAACAAACCGGCTTCCTTTATGGCGGCGGCTCTGGTGCGGGACGTAGACCCCCCTCCGCCTCTGGCTCCCCCCACTTTGGTGGCGCCTCTGGTGCGGGGACCCTCGTAGCGGGCCCCGGACTGGGCACCCTCGTTGCGGGCCCCGGACTGGAGACCGTCGCTGGGGGCTCCGGACTGGAGAACGTCGCTGGGGGCTCCGGACTGGAGAACGTCGCTGGGGGCTCCGGACTGGAGAACGTCGCTAGGGGCTCCGGACTGGAGAACGTCGCTGGAGGCTCCGGGCTGGGGATCGTCGCTGGAGGCTCCGGACTGGAGACTGTCGCTGGAGGCCTGGTCCATGGAGGAGGCACGGGATGAACCAGGCTGGGGAGACCTACTGGAGGCCTGGTTCGTGGAGGAGGCAGAGGAGGAACTAGGCTGGGGAGACCTACTGGAGGCCTGGTCCTTAGAGGAGGCACAGGATGACCCAGGCTGTGGGGGAGCTCTGGAGATCTGGTGCGTAGCCTTGGCACCACTCTTCCAGGCTGAATGCCCACTCTAGCCCGGCAACTCAAGAGCGCAGGCACAGGTCGAACCGGGCTGTGGGGGAACACTGGAGCTCTGGTGCTTAGCACTTGCACCGCTCCTCTTGTCTGCATGCCCACTTTAGCCCGGCTCATGCAGGGAGCTGGAATAGGCCGCACTGGGTTCTCCTGGCGAACTGGGGAAGCCGTGCGTAGAGCCGGCGCAGGACTCACCTGACTGTGGAGGCGCACTGGAGGTCTGGAGCGCCAAGCTGGCACAAGACATGCAGGGCTGGGGAGGCGCACAGGAGGCCTGGTGTGTGAGGCTGGCACAGTCTTCACCAGAAGGCTAGCATGCACCTCAGGACTAGTATGGAGAGCTGACTCAGGTGACATCAACCCGAGGACACACTCCGTCGGGCGAATGTCGTGCCTCATGCACCAACACAGCAGCTCTCTCATAGCTCTCTCCTCCAATCTCCCCATCAACTCCTTCACTGTCTCTGCTTCACTACCTTCGCTCCCCTCCAAGTTCACCCCGACTGGCTCTGGTTCCATCCTCGGCTCCGCCGACCGTCCCGTGTGCCCCTCCCCCCAATTTTTGGGGGGGGCTGCCTCTCCTGGCCACGCTGCTTGGTCCTTTGTTGGTGGGAAGTTCTGTCACGGCCGTTAAAAGAAGAGGACCAAGGTGCAGCGTGGTAAGCGTACATTTTCTCTTTATTTGGAAAAAAGACGCCGAACAAAACAACAAACACTACAAAAACAAACCGTGAAGCTAAAGGCAATGTGCCCTAAACAAAAGTCAACTTCCCACAAAGACAGTTGGAAAAAAGGGCTACCTAAGTATGGTTCACAATCAGAGACAACGATAGACAGCTGCCTCTGATTGAGAACCACACCCGGCCAAACACAAGGAAATAGAAAACATAGAAATAAAGAAACTAGAATGCCCACCCTAGTCACACCCTGGCCTAACCAAAATAGAGAATAAAAGCCTCTCTATGGCCAGGTTGTGACAAGAATGCTTTTCCAACAGTCTTGAAGGAGTTCCCACATATGCTGAGCACTTGTTGGCTGCTTTTTCTTCACTCTGCGGTCCAATTCATCCCAAACCATCTCAATTGGGTTGAGGTCAGGTGATTGTGGAGGCCAGTTCATCTGATGCAGCACTCCATCACTCTCCTTCTTGGTCAATCAGCCCTTACACACCCTAGAGGTGTGTTTTGGGTAATTTTCCTGTTGAAAAACAAATGATAGTCCTGCTAAGCGCAAATCAGATGGGATGGCGTATCGCTGCAGAATGCAGTGGTAGCCATGCTGGTTAAGTGTGCCTTGAATTCTAAATACATCACTGACAGTGTCACCAGCAAAGCACCCCCACACCATCACACCTCATCCTCTATGTTTTACGGTGGGAAACACATGCAGAGATCATCCGTTCACCTACTCTGCATTTCACAAAGATACCGTGGTTGGAACCAAAAATCTTATGTTTGGACTCATCAGACCAAAAGACAGATTTCCACTGGTCTAATGCCCATTGCTTGTGTTTCTTGGCCCAAGCAAGTCTCTTGTTCTTGTTGGTGTCCTTTAGTAATGGTTTCTTTGCAGCAATTTGACCATGAAGGCCTGATTCACGCAGACTCCTGTGAACAGTTGATGTTGAGATGTGTCTGTTACTTGAACTCTGTGAAGCATTTATTTGGGTTGCAATCTGAGGTGCAGTTAACTCTAATGAACTTATCCTCTGCAGTAGAGGTAACTCTGGGTTTTCCTTTCCTGTGGCAGTACTCATGAGAGACAGTTTCATCATAGCGCATGATGGTTTTTGCGACTGTACTTGAAGAAACATTCAAGGTTCTTGAAAAGTTCAGAATTGACTGACCTTTATGTCTTAAAGTATTTGAGCTGACCTTTATCTCTTTGCTTATTTGAGCTGTTCTTGCCATAATATGACTTGGTCTTTTACCAAATAGGGCTATCGTCTGTATACATCCCCTACCTTATCACAACACAACTGATTGGCTCAAACGCATTGAGAAGGAAATAAATTCTACAAATTAACTTTTAACAAGGCTGACCTGTGAATTTAAATGCATTCCACAGAACTACCTCATGAAGCTGGTTGTGAGAATGCCAAGCATGTGCAAAGCTGTCATCAAGGCAAAGGGTGGCTACTTTGAAGAATCTCAAATCTCAAATATATTTTGACATGTTTAACACTTTTTTGGTTACTACATGATTCCATGTGTGTTATTTCATAGTTTTGATGTCTTCACTATTATTCTACAATGTAGAAAATAATAAAAAAGAAAGAAAAAACGTTGAATGAGTAGGTGTGTCCAAACTTTTGACTGGTACTATATACAGTATATATATATATATATATATATATATATATATACATAGTTTTTTTTGGTTAAGCGACCTCTTATGTCGCTTATGCCTGGAGCCAACAAAGCTAGCTTGCTAGAAAAAAACAACCTGACAAATGGATAAAATATTGCACCTCAAAAATGTTCCAAGGTGGAATAATGTACTCTGGCTGATGAAATCTGAAGCGATGAAGGAAACGGACACATACAGGGAAGTCCCGAAGAAAACACACTACACAGCACTTAGATTTATGAACATAATATTTGGTGTTTGGGATTCTCTGTTTCTGTATTTATATTGCTAGCTATTTTTCAATGTTCTTCTTGCTACTTAGCACTTGTGTGCTAAGTAGGACTTGTGCTACCAGCTACTGTTTGTGAGTGCATTACTTTTTGTTACAGTGTGAAAATTAACCTTACACTGAGTGTACAAAACATTAAAAACACTTTCCTAATATTGAGTAGCTTTCACCTGGTCAGTCTGTCATGGAAAGAGCAGGTGTTGATAATATTTAGTACAGTCAGTGTATATGTAATAATATTTCATATAATACTATTATTATTATGTGTGTGTTTGCGCACGCTGTGCTCGGTGCATTGGAAGAGTTGTAAATCCTGAAAGAGTTGTAAATCCATTGTGGAAGGCTATGGAGTTTGTGATGCGAGTTATTCAGATGAAATGTGTCCATATAGTTGAGCAATGTGTTATTTTGTCAGATGATATGAAATATGCTGCCATCGGAGGCTATCGCTTGTGCATCTTGGCTACAGTGGTATTTACATTTGTTCTTTTATTTTATTTTGGTTAATAGTCTTTGTCTCTCTGCTTGTTGGAGCTACAGTTGAAGTCGGAAGTTTACATACACCTTAGCCAAATACATTTAAACTCAGTTTTTTACAATTCCTGACATTTAATCCAAGTAAAAATTCCCTGTCTTAGGTCAGTTACATTTACATTTACATTTAAGTCATTTAGCAGACGCTCTTATCCAGAGCGACTTACAAATTGGTGCATTCACCTTATGACATCCAGTTAGGATCACCACTTTATTTTAAGAATGTGAAATGTCAGAAGAATAGTAGAGAGATGTCACGACTCCGACCGAGGCAGGCTCTCCTTCCCGTTCGGGGGGCGCTCGGCGGTCGTCGTCACCGGCCTATTAGCTGCCACTGATCCTTTTCTCCCCCTCCTTATGTGTTCATTGGTTACACCTGTTTTGTGTTTGTTCTTAATTAGTTGGGCTTTATCAGTCAGCCGGCCCGCCCGTTTCTTTGTGCGGGATTGTTAGTTTGTAAGCTTGGTGTTTGTTCGGACTATACGTGTTTGTGTATGTTCGAGTTTGTTACTGGACTGTTTTCGTTCCCCGTGTCTGGGGCAGTTTACGTAGAGCACCCAGTGTACAGTGGGGTGGCCGAAGTTCTCCGTGTTTCATTAAAGGAACATTGTTATTGAATCCTCTGTTTTTCCTGCGCCTGACTTCGCACTCCGACACCCAGTCCTTACAAGAGAATGATTTATTTCAGCTTTTATTTATTTTATCACATTCCCAGTGGGTCAGAAGTTTACATTCACTCACTTAGTATTTGGTAGCATTGCCTTTAATTTGTTTAACTTGAGTCAAACGTTTCAGGTAGCCTTCCACAAGCTTCCCACAATAAGTTGGGTGAATTTTGGCCCATTCCTCCTGACAGAGCTGGTGTAACTGAGTTTGTAGGCCTCCTTGCCCGCACACGCTTTTTCAGTTCTGCTCACAAATTTTCTATGGGATTGAGGTCAGGGCTTTGTGATGGCCACTCCAATACCTTGACTTTGTTGTCCTTAAGCCATTTTGCCACAACTTTGAAAGTATGCTTGGAGTCATTGTCCATTTGGAAGACCCATTTGCGACCAAGTTTTAACTTCCTGACTGATATCTTGAGATGTTGCTTCAATATATCCACATAATTTTCCTCCCTCATGATGCCATCTATTTTGTGAAGTGCACCAGTCTCTCCTGCAGCAAAGCACCCCCACAACATGATGCTGCCACCCCCGTGCTCCACAGTTGGGATGGTGTTGTTTGGCTTGCAAGGCTTGCAAGCCTCCCCCTTTTTCCTCCAAACATAACGATGGTCATTATGGCCAAACAGTTCTATTTTTGTTTCATCAGACCAGAGGACATTTCTCCAAAATGTACGATCTTTGTCCCCATGTGCAGTTGCAAACTGTTGTCTGGCTTTTTTATGGCGGTTTTGGAGCAGGAGCTTCTTCCTTGCTGAGCGGCTTTTCAGGTTATGTCTATATAGGACTCATTTTACTGTGGATATAGATACTTTTGTACCGGTTTCCTCCAGCATCATCACAAGGTCCTTTGCTGTTGTTCTGGGATTGATTTGCACTTTTCGCACCAAAGTACGCTCATCTTTAGGAGACAGAACGCGTCTCCTTCCTGAGCGGTATGACGGCTGCGTGGTCCCATGGTGTTTATACTTGCGTACTATTGTTTGTACAGATGAACGTGGTACCTTCAGGCATTTGGAAATTGCTCCCAAGGATGAACTAGACTTGTGGAGGTCTCCAATTGTTTTTCTTGAGGTCTTGGCTGATTTCTTTTGATTTTCCCATGATGTCAAGCAAAGAGTCACCGAGTTTGAAGGTAGGCCTTGAAATACATCTACAGGTACACCTCCAATTGACTGAAATGATGTCAGTTAGCCTATGAGAAGCTTCTAAAGCCATGACATCGTTTTCTGGAATTTTTCAAACTGTTTAAAGGCACAGTCAACTTAGTGTATGTAAACTTCTGACCCACTGGAATTGTGATTCAGTGAATTATAAGTGAAATAATCTGTCTGTAAACAATTGTTGGAAAAATGACTTGTCATGCACCGACTTGCCAAAACTCGTTTGTTAACAAGAAATTTGTGGAGTGGTTGAAAAACTAGTTTCAATGACGTCAACCTTAAGTGCATGTAAACTTCCAACTTCAACTGTATCTGTTGTATGGTGAACTTGGGCTTCATTTAGGTTTATTTGTGATAATAGCCCATGCCTACCCAGCCACCGACCTCACCACACGTCACTGGAGCACAGGGCCTGTATTCATAAAACATATCAGAGTACGAGTGCTGATCTAAGATCATTTTCAGATCTTATTTATTAAGATTACATGTAGAAGGAGGACCTGATACTAGATCAGCACTAATTTTACGCTTACATTTAAGTTATTTAGCAGACACTCTTATCCAAAGCAACTTACCATTCATGCGTTCATTTTAAAATATCTTGGTGAGCACTTCTACTCTGATGTGTAATTGCACTGCCCACATTAAACTGTGTATTGTAGTCACAAGATCTTTCCAAAGTCATTAATGCAGTGATACAGCATTTTCATCAGCAGGCTAAATCATCAACGCAATAAAATAAGGCAAAAATATTGGAAAGCAAACATGATTTTTATTGAAACAGGTTTACTGATAAATGACAGAGATGGTTGTCATGACACTTCCTTGTTTAATTTCCAAAATCATGGACAAAAAAGTCATACATGGTACTTAACATTGAATAGCAAGGGAATCCATGCTGTGGAGCAGACACTCAATTCACAAAGAAATCTGGCAAAATGCCAGTTTCGATTTCAATAAAAAATATGTAATATTTTTTATTTTTTTTATTTATCCATCTTTACATGGTACAATTTTGTTCACTTTTTTAATAATATAAAAACACTTAATACTGATTGTGAAACACTGGATTTAATTTACAAAACAATAATAATTATAATAATATTAATATTAATAACAAACAATAACAATAACAATAATCATTAAATTGAAACAAAAATAGAATGGAGGAGACCAGTTGGAGCGGTTTCATCTTGGCCCACACAAATAGCACATTTTTTGGAGGAAATACCGATTGGCATTGAAGTCTACCTGACACACACACACACACACACACACACAAACAAACACAGTATCAGGTCTTTGAGTCTTTCTCATTGCCATTGACAGTGTTATGGGCACAATGACGAGACACTTTCTAAGCATTCATGAGCCTCTGAGGGATCACTCTCATTGGCTGACTATGTACTTTTCATTGTCAATCAAGTTCGGTGGGCCAATAGTGACCCTCCAGAAAGTGCCCAACTCCCCCAGTACAAAGGATAACAAGTGGTAGGCAAAATACAGGAAATAGGACCATTTAAAGTGTCTCAGCATTTGGAGGATGGGAAAAACCTGCCAGGGGAGAGGAACTTGTATCCATTGCCGGCAGGTAGTCTGATAGAGCGAGCACCAGGGCTGCTGCTCGTGGAAATAGAGGGCGAGGGGGCCACCTTTCTGGGGTTGTGTCCATTGGAAGGGTTCTTGTTGCCCCTGTCCAACGACTGCAGCCCCAGCTCCCGCAGCTCCAGGCTGTCTTGGGCGTCGCTGGGGGAGCAGTGTCGTGGGGAGAGGTTCAGAAGGCTCAGCACATCTCTCTTGGCAGAGACCAGGGGTCCTGGGGCGCCACGGAGAGCACGGACTGGACCCAGATGCTGCTGCTGTTGCTGGGACGCCGTGTTGGCCCAGAATGTCTTCAGGTTGTGGATGGCCACAACCTTCTCATCGATGACGCCCCTCCTGAGGCGGTCCAGGTCTGGGGCATCGGCAGGGCTGGAGCAGGCAGAGCCCGTGGAGGAGTAGGAGAGAGCTGGGGATGGGGCACTACAAGCCGGGGACTGGTGGCCAGAGCTGGGGGACACGTTACTGGGAGAGCGGGAGATGTGACCACTATAGGGGGAGCTGGGGTATTTGAGCTTGAACTGGGCGTGGCTGTCCAGGGTAGGGGAGGGGTGACTGCCATCCTTTAGAGAGGTCTCCGAGGCTGCAGGGCTATTGTAACCAGAGCTTATCTTCTGCAGGGAGGAAGAGCGGGAGGGAGGTTTGGGTCGTGGGGAGGACTGGACGCGGACACTGGCGCTGCTGCTGGGACGGCTGAAGGCGCTGGTCTCTGAGGAGCGGAAGGCAGAGCTCCTGGCTGAGGTAGCTCCAGCTGCAGCCCCCTCAGCCCCAGCCCGTTGTAAACTTCCCACCGCCCGCAGGTGGCTCTGCGTCTCCTCCAGGATCTTCTGGGCCAGCTCCTGGGGGTCCAGAGGGACAGTCTTCTCCTCCTGGGACTTGACGGTGCTATCTGTCTCAGTGCTGGACTGGTCCGACTCACCTGTGTCTGAGCTGCTCACCTTGCCTGGCACCTTCTGGAGGGGGGGGTTGGGGCTGGGAACCAGGCTGGTCTTGACTGGGGAGGTGGGGGTGCTGACACTGCCTCGTGACGACACAGACACCTGGTAACCCCGCCCAGCGCCCGAGTTGGAACTACTGACAACACCCCTGCCCCCACGGTGGAGGTGGCGCTGCCCGTGACCCGGAGGTAGAGGCAGGGAGTCACAGTGGCTTCCCAGAGGCTCACTGCTGATGATGGAAAAGCCTTCATACTCCTCATCATCTCCCCGGCCCCCTCCTGCTGCTGCAGCCGCCCCGTGAGGAGAGGAGCGACTGCGGGGAATGTGCGGGTGCTTGTGGGCAGAGAAGTGTGCTGTGGCCCCACCACGCTGTCGATGGCCCAGGAAGTCACACTCTGATTTGGAGGCAAAGCTCATGGTGGAGGCCACGGAGCTCAGGCTGTAGACGGAGATGGCGTCTGAGGCCAGACTGTCTAGGCAGGGTGGGGAGAAGGGCAGGCTGGGGTAGCCCAGCGGTAGGGGGTTGGAGACAAACTGGGCCGAGGCCAGAGACTCCAGAGAAGACGAGCTGTCCAGGCTGAGACGCTTTGGCAGCTCTGTGGAGTCTGGGAGAGAGGGAGAGAGCGAGGGGGAGGGGGAAGAGTGGGAAATAATTGTAAGGGTAAACATGTTAAGGTATACATTAATGTATCATGTATCAATCAACTATAATCATTAATCACTGTGTATCTACAAATACGATACTTACCAAACAGTGCCAGCAGGGACTGGAGGGCAAAGTGCATGGTGCGGCGGTTGGCTTGCTTGCCCGTCTTCAGTACCACCTCCTCCTGGCCCACCTCACACAGGTCGAATCCTGCACACACACAGGACAGTTACTCTTCCAGCCTAGCACACACACAGCTACTCCTACTACTGACAAATTAGGAAATTATATCCATTTGGATAATTATTTTATTGATATACTGTATCTCACCTAGTGCAGCCAGAAATTCATGGCAGCCTGGCAGTCTCCAGAGCTGCACACTGATGGACACTTGGATGGGCAGCAGAGAGAAGTCCTGCTCCTTCTCCCCTGTCTGAAGCTGGACCAGCACCTGGTGGAGCTGGAGGGACAGAAGAGGAAAGAAATACAGGAGATTAGACAGGAGTAAAGGAGGAAGCTATATACCTTTAACTGGTCTATACCTACTTTTATGGACCTGAGTTGTTGATGGGATCAATGGCTACTGATAGACCAAGTGGATATACTTTTTAAGTAGTGAAGTAGAACAAAATGGACAAATGTGTGATGGTTGTGCTCAAGTCAACTGTTTTCCTCCATAAACCAGTGTCATAAAATGACTTCCACCATGACCATCTCTGTTGTGGCAAGGAAGAGTTAATTTTTGTCAGGTTTAGTAACTCTGCCTCTGCCCTTTGACCCTGTGTAGGGTTGATCTTAGTTCCCAAGGGATTGGCTCTTCAGCCTATCAGAACTACAGTAGCTTTACTGTGGAGCATGGCTCAGTGGCTCAGGGTGGTTTAGATTAGGAGGGAACCATCTCCTCCTCCTCTGTGGGAGTTTAACGCGTGACCCCGGGCCACACTCACCCTCACTGTTTAGGGATTATTCAGCCTGGAACAGAGAAACCTTTGTCAAACTGACCTGAAGTACTGTCACCACTTGATTAACATGCCCTCTTCCCTTTCTCTTCTCTGTTCAAGCTCCGTTTCTTTATACGTGGAATTTTCATCCTTTCATCCTGACCTTGAGTGAACCAGGGTTGTAAACCCAAGAACACTGATAACGCTGCACTGCCCAGCAGTGGAATGTTGGCCCAAACAGCACTACACTATAAACTTGGAGCTAGTAGAGGTTGTACATCAGTAACTGGAACTGTATGAGACATGTTTAAGTTTAATTTATTTGCACCAAAGAAAACAAGTGATAGACAACAATACAGATAAAAACAAATAAAGGTGTGATTGGAAGCCCAAGGGCTTATATGAAAATCACACCACAAGAAAACCACATACAGTACATACTGTAAGTGCTAAAGAACAGAGCATGCTTCACATGCATTTAATCTATTGCTTAGTTAAAGTTGATGCAAGAGGATTGTGCTAGGTGGTTTAAAGCAGCAGTGAAATGGAGATGGGTGGGATGGGGTGGGACGAGGTGTAGAGGGGGAGGCACACTTACCATTCCCACCATATTTTTAACAGCCTTCAGACCGCAGGTTAGAGACAGGGGCAGGAGAGAGAGAAGAGGCTTTTAGTGCATGCATATAGGACAGCCCATTCACAAAGAGCAGAGGAGACCAGGTCCAATGGGGACACAAAGGGCACACAGGGAAACAGAAAAACACAACTGATGGGTAGTGTGTCATACATTAGACACATATTACACAAAACCATTGAATCACCATGCATAGTTGCCTTTGCAGTGTGCTGTCAGGAATACCTCATATATCATACATGCTTGGAATGTTTCAAATGTTATGGTCACCACCAATGTGGAAACAAAAGCCCAGATCCCTTTCTGGCAGGATGGCAACAACAACTGCCCGAGTTACACCAGGAACGCACAATCCCTCCATCAGTGGCAACAACAACTGCCCGAGTTACACCAGGAACACACAATCCCTCCATCAGTGGCAACAACAACTGCCCGAGTTACACCAGGAACGCACAATCCCTCCATCAGTGGCAACAACAACTGCCCGAGTTACACCAGGAACGCACAATCCCTCCATCAGTGGCAACATCAACTGCGCGAGTTACACCAGGAACACACAATCCCTCCATCAGTGCTCAGACTGTCCGCAATAGGCTGAGAGAGGCTGGAGTGAGGGCTTGTAGGCCTGTTGTAAGGCAGGTCCTCACCAGACATCACCGGCAACAACGTCACCTATGGGCACAAACCCATCGTCGCTGGACCAGACAGGACTGGCAAAAAGTGCTCTTCTCTGACGAGTTGCGGTTTTGTCTCACCAGGGGTGATGGTCGGATTTGCGTTTATCGTTGAAGGAATGAGCGTTACACCGAGGCCTGTACTCTGGAGCGGGATCGATTTGGAGGTGGAGGGTCCGTCATGGTCTGGGGCGGTGTGTCACAGCATCATCAAACTGAGCTTGTTGTCATTGCAGGCAATCTCAACGCTGTGCGTTACAGGGAAGACATCCTCCTCCCTCATGTGGTGCCCTTCCTGCAGGCTCATCCTGACATGACCCTCCAGCATGACAATGCAAACCAGCCATACTGCTCGTTCTGTGCGTGATTTCCTGCAAGACAGGAATGTCAGTGTTCGTTCTGCCATGGCCAGCGAAGAGCCCGGATCTCAATCCCATTGAGCACGTCAATGGGATTGAGGGTGAGGGCTAGGGCTAGGGCCATTTCCCCCAGAAATGTCAGGGAACTTGCAGGTGCCTTGGTGGAAGAGTGGGGTAACATCTCACAGCAAGAACTGGCAAATCTGGTGTAGTCCATGAGGAGGAGATGCACTGCAGTACTTAATGCAGCTGTTGGCCACACCAGATACTGACCGTTACTTTTGATTTTGCCTCCCCCCCCCCCCCCCCTTTGTTCAAGGACACATTATTCAATTTCTGTTAGTCACATGTCTGTGGAACTTGTTCAGTTTATGTCTCAGTTGTTGAATCTTCTTATGTTCATACAAATATTTACACATGTTAAGTTTGCTGAAAATAAACGCAGTTGGGGACGTTTCTTTTTTTTGCTGAGTTTATTTGTCAAGCAAGCTAGGACTGTCTTGGAGTGATCTGAGTGGGAAGGGGAAAACTTAAAACGAGTTGTTATTGGCAGAGAGGTTTGGGACTCTCTTTGTTGAATGAATGAATGAATGATTGAATGAGTTAATGAATTAAATTGTATTTTCGTGTCAAATCTCTAGTTGGCAACCCATCCCTTACGGAATCAATTGACACATAGACAAACATTACAATGATTCACAGCGATAATTCAGTCAGTGTCACTTATTCCGGTGTTATGCGCAGTGCACACCTCATAAAGAATGAAAAAATAAATCTAGACATAATAGTAGATAAGGTTATCCAAGCATTAATAATAGCCCTAGAGTAGTAAAAAGTACAAATATGACAAGACGCATCGTTCACCCAAGTTTCGTCAAGATCGGGCCAGTTGTGTCTGAGATATATTGTGTGACTATCGTACGTACATTTCATTACTATAGCTCTCCTCTCCTCTTTGGACAATCAGTACAATTTTGTAAATGTCAGATCTCTAAGCCAAGACGCAGTGCTGTCTGATATATCGTGACTATTGTAAAAACATAATAACAGACGGAGACAGATCCACAGTCCCCTCCCCGATTTCATCATGGGGGACAATACATACAGATAAATAAATACAGTCAAATTAAACGTTATTGGTCTATTAACCAATGTATCACCTAGTGATGTCACCAGGCAGGCTGAAAGTCCACCCATACAAACAGGCTGATTAAAAGGTCCTGTGTAGATTGTATTTTCAAGCAACAAATATCAGGAAATAACTATAATACATTTCTTCACACTTTTACAGTGTTATTTTCATCAGCTGTTGTACAATATGATACAAAACACAGGAACACTGAATTTTGACTGCACTGGGCCTTTAAGGGCTCAGTGCTCCTGAGTGGCGCAGTGGTCTAAGGCACTGCATCTCAGTGCAAGAGGCGTCACTACAGTCCCTGGTTTGAATCCAGGCTGTATCACATCCGGCCGTGATTGGGAGTCCCATAGGGCGGCGCACAATTTTCCATCATTGTAATTAAGAATTTGTTCTTAACTGACTTGCCTGGTTAAATAAAAGTTAAATAAAAAAACATATATATAAAAAAATGAAGTAAGTCCCCAGCGGCTCAGATAATGGGAAGAGTCGGGTTTCTGTTTCCTTCATAATACACAATGTCTCCCTCTCTGGAGTTGCAAGACACTAAATACTACACTCCAGTGGTGAGCAGTAACACTGTGCTGCTGTGGTGCTGTGGTGCTGTGGTGCTGTGCTGCTGTGGTGCTGTGGTGCTGTGGTGCTGTGGTGCTGTGGTGCTGTGGTGCTGGGGTGCTGTGGTGCTGTGGTGCTGTGGTGCTGGGGTGCTGTGCTGCTGTGGTGCTGGGGTGCTGTGGTGCTGTGCTGCTGGGGTGCTGTGGTGCTGTGCTGCTGGGGTGCTGTGCTGCTGGGGTGCTGTGCTGTGCTGCTGTGGTGCTGTGGTGCTGGGGTGCTGTGGTGCTGTGGTGCTGTGGTGCTGTGGTGCTGTGGTGCTGTGGTGCTGGGGTGCTGTGCTGCTGTGGTGCTGTGGTGCTGTGGTGCTGGGGTGCTGTGGTGCTGTGCTGCTGGGGTGCTGTGGTGCTGTGCTGCTGGGGTGCTGTGCTGTGCTGCTGTGGTGCTGTGGTGCTGGGGTGCTGTGGTGCTGTGGTGCTGCGGTGCTGTGGTGCTGGGGTGCTGTGGTGCTGTGCTGCTGGGGTGCTGTGGTGCTGGGGTGCTGTGGTGCTGTGCTGCTGGGGTGCTGTGCTGTGCTGCTGTGGTGCTGTGGTGCTGTGGTGCTGGGGTGCTGTGGTGCTGTGGTGCTGCGGTGCTGTGGTGCTGGGGTGCTGTGGTGCTGAGGTGCTGTGGTGCTGTGGTGCTGTGGTGCTGTGGTGCTGGGGTGCTGTGGTGCTGTGCTGCGGTGCTGCGCTGCTGTGGTGCTGTGGTGCTGGGGTGCTGTGGTGCTGGGGCCTACCCGGTTGATGAGCTGCTCTCCTGCCTCGGAGGCGGTGATGAGTTTACACAGGGCTTGGAGAGCTGGGGGCGGTAGACCTGGGCGACACGGTTAAAGCACATGGTTCATTATTCAGCATTAATCAAGCTGCATTTAATATACCATACATTCAGCAGAAGAGTAAAACACTGGTTATACTATCTGTGTGTTGGTAAAAAGCACACAAAGCCACCTGATAAGCAGTATTGTAACTTTTGATATTCTATAGTAGAAAGATGGAGGCCCAGTTCATGTCTGGAGCTGTTCTCCATCTCACTGTCCTATCCCCAGTCCCATGTCCTCCTGCCAAGGACCACTGCCTACCAAGTATTGACTGCAGGGTGGTGCTACACTGCTGCAGCCTGTCTCCAGGGTCTGCTGTGGGGAAGAAGACAGCAGCAGGGATGCCGGTGCCAGCCGAGTCCAGGCGGAAGCCCACAGCGGTCAGCAGGGCATGCCAGCCTGGGACGCCCCCCACCTTGTTCTCCACACTCTGCTGGGACGTGTACATGGAGTTACGCTGGCCGTTCTGAATCCTCTGGAGAGACTTCTCCACCTGGTGGGGACAGGGGGATTTAGACTAATGTAAGAGTGTGTGTGTGTGTGTGTGTGTGTGTGTGTGTGTGTGTGTGTGTGTGTGTGTGTGTGTGTGTGTGTGTGTGTGTGTGTGTGTGTGTGTGTGTGTGTGTATTTGACCCTCACAAGGTGCAGTAAGACCCGCAGAGCATCCCGTGCTCTCTCTGGATACTGTAGGATCTCTGCTAGAGCCTGGCCAATCAGAGACGAGGGGCTGTTCAGCTTCACGTCATTACCAATCAGCATGTAGCCTGGACAGACACATCCACAAGATCAACAGGAAGGAGAGGAAAAGAGAGATGCAGACAGTGAGAGTCCAGTGGGATCTACTCAGTTGGAGGTGACAAACCAAGCCAATCTGATTGTGTGGAAGTAGAATGTCTCTAACCTGCCCAGTTGGAGGGGTGGGAGTACTGAGTGTGTGGAAGTAGAATGTCTCTAACCTGCCCAGTTAGAGGGGTGGGAGTACTGAGTGTGTGGAAGTAGAATGTCTCTAACCTGCCCAGTTGGAGGGGTGGGAGTACTGAGTGTGTGGAAGTAGAATGTGTCTAACCTGCCCAGTTAGAGGGGTGGGAGTACTGAGTGTGTGGAAGTAGAATGTCTCTAACCTGCCCAGTTGGAGGGGTGGGAGTACTGAGTGTGTGGAAGTAGAATGTCTCTAACCTGCCCAGTTGGAGGGGTGGGAGTACTGAGTGTGTGGAAGTAGAATGTCTCTAACCTGCCCAGTTGGAGGGGTGGGAGTACTGAGTGTGTGGAAGTAGAATGTCTCTAACCTGCCCAGTTGGAGGGGTGGGAGTACTGAGTGTGTGGAAGTAGAATGTCTCTAACCTGCCCAGTTGGAGGGGTGGGAGTACTGAGTGTGTGGAAGTAGAATGTCTCTAACCTGCCCAGTTGGAGGGGTGGGAGTACTGAGTGTGTGGAAGTAGAATGTGTCTAACCTGCCCAGTTGGAGGGGTGGGAGTACTGAGTGTGTGGAAGTAGGATGTCTCTAACCTGCCCAGTTGGAGGGGTGGGAGTACTGAGTGTGTGGAAGTAGAATGTCTCTAACCTGCCCAGTTAGAGGGGTGGGAGTACTGAGTGTGTGGAAGTAGAATGTCTCTAACCTGCCCAGTTGGAGGGGTGGGAGTACTGAGTGTGTGGAAGTAGAATGTCTCTAACCTGCCCAGTTGGAGGGGTGGGAGTACTGAGTGTGTGGAAGTAGAATGTCTCTAACCTGCCCAGTTGGAGGGGTGGGAGTACTGAGTGTGTGGAAGTAGAATGTCTCTAACCTGCCCAGTTGGAGGGGTGGGAGTACTGAGTGTGTGGAAGTAGAATGTCTCTAACCTGCCCAGTTGGAGGGGTGGGAGTACTGCTTGCTGCTCTGGACAGTCTTCATGGCGTCTGCGAGGGCAGCGCTGGCCTTGGTCCCGTTGAGCAGAGCGGTGTAAAAGGCATGGACGAACACTTTGGAGGCTGACACAGGAACAGGCCACAGAGACACCAGGACACACTGGGCCCCAGCAGCAAGGAAGGCCCTGGTCAGACCTACCACACCGTCTGCTGTCACCTTACTGCTGGACTCCTGGTATGACCTGTAGATAAGATACACACACACACCACCACCTGGTTACATAACCCTCTATCACCAATACTAGACTACTGCACTGTCGACTATATCTTTATCTACCACAGCATAACTACATAACTATCAGTGGATAACAGACTGGACATTTTGTTATAGAATCCACTTGAAATAAGAGGTGTTCCACATTAGGCCAGCCGCCCCTCTCCTGATCCACTCACCCCAGCACCACCAGTTTGACAGGCAGCCTCAGGTCCAGTATGTCAGCAGCGGTGAGCAGGAACTCCTGCAGGGGAGGGCTGTCACAGATACTCTCTGCGTCGCTCCCATCATCCTGCAGGTGCAGGCTCTCTGGGATGGTGTAGCTGCTCCCAAACGAGCCTTTCCTGCCCTTGCCTCCACTGCCTCTCTTCCCACCCCCTGCCCCTCTCCCTCCAGTCCCCACACCCGCCCCTGCCCCGCCGGGTATGCTCTCTGGGTTGGGTGTGAGCACCAGGGCGGCCAGCTTCCAGGAGATGTGGGTAGCGAAGTGTGCACACTCGGCCTGAGTGAGGGCACTCATCACCCTCTCCTTGGTGGCAGAGGATCCAGCCAGTGGATGGCAGCCCAGCAGCTCAGACACCATGAGGGCCTCCTCCTCGGCCGAGGGCATGGGCCCCCACAGCCAGCGGTCCATCACAGAGGACGGCAGACGAGGGTTACCCACCACAGCTGCCATGGACACGCCCCCACAGGAAGCCGGCCCCACCCGCCGAGAATGACCCTGAGGACACATTGAGAGAGGCCAATGATGACAATGATAGAATGTAACATGGGGCTTGACAGTGGTAGTAACAGCAATAAAAGAAGTGATGGCATTCAAATAAAAGCCAATTCTGACCTTGGAGCTGATCCCTAGACCCTGGATGGAGGGCACGGCAATGAGGCTGAAGCGTTCATACAGGTACTCATTAGAGGAGCTGCCCTTCAGCAGTGCGAAGGGGATGAGGTACAACTCCCCCTCCAATACCAATATCAGCTGTCTGTGTCTGCCCACGGGACCACTGGAATGCATCAGGCCCTGGACAAACAGAGACAGGGAGTGATGAGTGGTATTAATATTGGACTTATAAACACTTTCTCTCTCTGTCTTTCCTCCTCCCCTCTCTATCAAATGCGCACACACACACACACACACGCTCACCCCTTCCATGGGTGCGATGAGCAGGTCGTAGAGGGCACGGAGAGGAGGTTTGTTGAGGTTGCTGGGTCGGCGGGGCAGAGAGGAGCAGCCATCTTTGGCTGGGGACACGGTATTAC
Organism: Salvelinus fontinalis; assembly: GCF_029448725.1. Lineage (NCBI taxonomy): Eukaryota > Metazoa > Chordata > Actinopteri > Salmoniformes > Salmonidae > Salvelinus > Salvelinus fontinalis. Next base: position 19,933,419 of record NC_074692.1, read on the forward strand.
TGAACAGGCTAGTCATACTCTGGCAGCTCCTGCAAAAGACAAACACAATGGTGTTCATTTCAGATGGCACAGCACACCAAACTTCATTACAGCTATTCACACTGGCACATAGGCATAGTGGTTTTAGGCAGCACAAACACACACACACACACACACACACACACACACACACACACACACACACACACACACACACACACACACACACACACACACACACACACACACACACACACACACACACACACACACACACACACACACACACACAGTGAGAGTACTAGTAATGGTCTTTCTGGTTGAGGAACTGTGCCTAGAGCCAGCCAGCCAGCAGAGTGCTGCATCGGAAGTGCCCCCTGGTGAGATGCAGCAGTCAGCCACAGCAGCAGTTCCTGTGGGAAATGTATTAATGGCACAACACTGTACTGTAGTATGGCATGTAGAAAGTGATATAGCACAGCACACTAAATAAAATCAATTGTGCATTTGAGATAATATATATGTCCACTAGATGGCGATGTGTGACTAGAACTGTGGAGGGGAGTGTAGCGTGAGACCTCTGGACCTGACAGACTGACTGCGGGAGAGAGAGAAAAAGTGACACCTCCCCTGCCTCTTTCTCCTGCCCCTCTCCCCAACTATCTACCCAGCTACCTGGCATGGAGCTAACGAAAGCTTACACTGGAAGACTTCCAACGATCCACCCAACATGGATGAAACTCATTTTGTTCTGCTCACTATTGAATATGTGCACAAGGCTTTTATGTCGCAGCACCTTGCCTGTCTGAACTCGACAGCTGTAAGACGCTCTGCTGCTCAACATTAGCAGTCCTGCTGAATACAAATGCTATGTGTGCTGAAGAGAGAGTGATGGCTCCCTGCTTGGGCAGATGTGCTGTGCGGCACGCTGAGAGCTGCCGTAATGGCCGCTGTGGGTAGATGAGCCTTCCGCTTTGTTTACACACAGCCAGGCCCAGGCTCCACGGGGCACACTACTATTGCTATCCATCTGCTGTAACAACCAGCCTCCACGTCTGGCCCCCCCAGCCCCCCTCTCTTCATCCTGCCCTCCTGGTGGTACCCCTAGTCCACAGGCTCTCCTCCAGTCCGCCAGCTCTCTCCCAGGCCTCAGAGCGAAAGCCAATAGTTTGTTAGCCTGACAGGAGGAGCGTGAGAGGAAACGAGGGTCGAGTGAAGAAAAGGGATTAAAAAGAGAGAAGGGTTGACCAAGAGAAAGGGGAATGGTGAGAAGGAAATGCTAAAAGCAGAAGGCTAGGAGGTTAAGGGTATGCTCAGTGGCTCTTTTATCTGGGTGCAGGTTGAAAGGAATGCCTGTCAATGACAGGGACATACAGGAAGCAGGTTCCAACTCTCAGTGGATTCAGTCATGTAATACTATTGCACCAATAAGGCTGATAGCCACCCAAAGGTCTCCTTTACCGCTATACAATGTCTAGGAACATCTGATTGAAGAGCTCTGTTATTCTTTACAAAGTGAGATTACAGAGTAGGTCATCTCTTGTGTCTGCACACATAGACAACTGACACCCAAGAAGCATCGTTACCCATCGCGCCACAAAAGCCGCAAGGGGAACAACTACTTCAAGGCCTCAGAGCGAGTGACGTCACCGATTGAAACGCTATTAGCGCGCACCACCGCTAACTAGCTAGCCATTTCACATCGGTTACAGACGCACGTACATTAAATGGTATTGTAGCATCTGTCAATAGACTGTGGGATGCGACGACTAACGAGGAACTACGTTCCGGTGCATTTTTTTGGGCCACTGATCATTTTGGACGAATCACGATTTCAGAAGGGGAGGGGACATTTGGGCCATAGTCAAAAGTTTTAACTTGCCTGTAACTTGCAAAGAGAGAGGGGAGGAGCTACCGCCCTGCTTCCACTCCTCGTTTTAGTTTATTTTCTAACACATTTACCCCCAGAACATAATCGAGCATCTGATGCAATTACACAACATTTTAGTTCTGGGTTTCGAAGATTACAGATGAGGTGACTTTTCAATCAGAAAAGCTAGCTCCTTCATATTTTGACTTCGTAGTTCTCTTCAGAGATAGATGAGATGATGGTTAAAGATCGCGTCAGACATTCATGACACCTTACCAGGAACTATACAATCACTCGTTCATGCTCAGAATCCCTGTGTCTTTTACCTTGGTCTTTGTACTATTGTTGATACATTCTTCATTTAAATGTTTTTCTCTCCTAATACAATCTATTCTCTGAATAAAAAGTAATTAAGAGAATAATGTAACTTTCTTAAGTCAACAGTCTAAAACTCACACAGCAAAGGGACTACGGGAAAAATTTGCAAACAAGAAATAAATGATGAGAAATCAAATAAAAGAGAAGCCTTGATAGCCACATTTTATATTGATATCAAAACCCCAAGATGTATGGCTTGAAATGACAATGAGCCTTTCTTAATTTTCCTTTGCTTTAGTGAGATTGACCAGTGGCTCTTAAGCACAAGGGGCTTTATGATTCAGATAAAAGAATGAGTGTATTATTACCGGCAGCCCATTAAAGAATGAGTGTATTATTACCGGCAGCCCATTAAAGAATGAGTGTATTATTACCGGCAGCCCATTAAGGAATGAGTGTATTATTACCGGCAGCCCATTAAAGAATGAGTGTATTATTACCGGCAGCCCATTAAAGAATGAGTGTATTATTACCGGCAGCCCATTAAAGAATGAGTGTATTATTACCGGCAGCCCATTAAAGAATGAGTGTATTATTACCGGCAGCCCATAAAAGAATGAGTGGATTATTACCAGTAGCCCATTAAAGAATGAGTGTATTATTACCGGCAGCCCATTAAAGAATGAGTGTATTATTACCGGCAGCCCATTAAAGAATGAGTGGATTATTACCGGCAGCCCATTAAAGAATGAGTGTATTATTACCGGCAGCCCATTAAAGAATGAGTGTATTATTACCGGCAGCCCATTAAGGAATGAGTGTATTATTACCGGCAGCCCATTAAAGAATGAGTGGATTATTACCAGTAGCCCATTAAAGAATTAGTGGATTATTACCAGTAGCCCATTAAAGAATGAGTGTATTATTACCAGCAGCCCATTAAAGAATGAGTGTATTATTACCGGCAGCCCATTAAAGAATGAGTGGATTATTACCAGTAGCCCATTAAAGAATGAGTGTATTATTACCGGCAGCCCATTAAAGAATGAGTGGATTATTACCAGTAGCCCATTAAAGAATGAGTGTATTATTACCGGCAGTCCATTAAAGAATGAGTGTATTATTACCGGCAGCCCATTAAAGAATGAGTGAGTTATTACTGGCAGCCCATTAAAGAATAAGTGGGTTATTACCGGCAGCCCATTAAAGAATGAGTGGATTATTACCGGCAGCCCATTAAAGTATGAGTGGATTATTACCGGCAGCCCATTAAAGAATGAGTGGATTATTACCGGCAGCCCATTAAATAATGAGTGGATTATTACCGGCAACCCATTAAAGAATGAGTGGATTATTACCGGCAGCCCATTAAAGAATGAGTGGATTATTACCGGCAGCCCATTAAAGAATGAGTGTATTATTACCGGCAGCCCATTAAAGAATGAGTGGGTTATTACCGGCAGCCCATTAAAGAATGAGTGGATTATTACCGGCAGCCCATTAAAGAATGAGTGGATTATTACCGGCAGCCCATTAAAGAATGAGTGGATTATTACCGGCAGCCCATTAAAGAATGAGTGGATTATTACCGGCAGCCCATTAAAGAATGAGTGGATTATTACCGGCAGCCCATTAAAGAATAAGTGGGTTATTACCGGCAGCCCATTAAAGAATGATCGGATTATTACCGGCAGCCCATTAAAGAATGAGTGTATTATTACCGGCAGCCCATTAAAGAATGAGTGTATTATTACCGGCAGCCCATTAAGGAATGAGTGTATTATTACCGGCAGCCCATTAAAGAATGAGTGTATTATTACCGGCAGCCCATTAAAGAATGAGTGTATTATTACCGGCAGCCCATTAAAGAATGAGTGTATTATTACCGGCAGCCCATTAAAGAATGAGTGTATTATTACCGGCAGCCCATAAAAGAATGAGTGGATTATTACCAGTAGCCCATTAAAGAATGAGTGTATTATTACCGGCAGCCCATTAAAGAATGAGTGTATTATTACCGGCAGCCCATTAAAGAATGAGTGGATTATTACCGGCAGCCCATTAAAGAATGAGTGTATTATTACCGGCAGCCCATTAAAGAATGAGTGTATTATTACCGGCAGCCCATTAAGGAATGAGTGTATTATTACCGGCAGCCCATTAAAGAATGAGTGGATTATTACCAGTAGCCCATTAAAGAATTAGTGGATTATTACCAGTAGCCCATTAAAGAATGAGTGTATTATTACCAGCAGCCCATTAAAGAATGAGTGTATTATTACCGGCAGCCCATTAAAGAATGAGTGGATTATTACCAGTAGCCCATTAAAGAATGAGTGTATTATTACCGGCAGCCCATTAAAGAATGAGTGGATTATTACCAGTAGCCCATTAAAGAATGAGTGTATTATTACCGGCAGTCCATTAAAGAATGAGTGTATTATTACCGGCAGCCCATTAAAGAATGAGTGAGTTATTACTGGCAGCCCATTAAAGAATAAGTGGGTTATTACCGGCAGCCCATTAAAGAATGAGTGGATTATTACCGGCAGCCCATTAAAGTATGAGTGGATTATTACCGGCAGCCCATTAAAGAATGAGTGGATTATTACCGGCAGCCCATTAAATAATGAGTGGATTATTACCGGCAACCCATTAAAGAATGAGTGGATTATTACCGGCAGCCCATTAAAGAATGAGTGGATTATTACCGGCAGCCCATTAAAGAATGAGTGTATTATTACCGGCAGCCCATTAAAGAATGAGTGGGTTATTACCGGCAGCCCATTAAAGAATGAGTGGATTATTACCGGCAGCCCATTAAAGAATGAGTGGATTATTACCGGCAGCCCATTAAAGAATGAGTGTATTATTACCGGCAGCCCATTAAAGAATGAGTGGATTATTACCGGCAGCCCATTAAAGAATGAGTGGATTATTACCGGCAGCCCATTAAAGAATAAGTGGGTTATTACCGGCAGCCCATTAAAGAATGATCGGATTATTACCGGCAGCCCATTAAAGAATGAGTGGATTATTACCGGCAGCCCATTAAAGAATGAGTGGATTATTACCGGCAGCCCATTAAAGAATGAGTGGATTATTACCGGCAACACATTAAAGAATGAGTGGATTATTACCGGCAGCCCATTAAAGAGGCTTAATGGGCATTGAGATCCAATTACAGCTGGAATTACCCTCTCATCAAAGAGAACCTCAACTGGAGATGAGGACAGGGAAATATAACCCAGACAAGAGCCCACACGCACAAACACACACACACGCAATTTAAACACACATGCACTTAAAACACACACATGCACTTAAACACACAGACACACATCGCCAATCAGTAAAGTGCAAACACATGCACTGAATGACAAAGTGATACTAATGCTAATTAACTCTACCATGAACACAGACACACTCAGTCAAGTGTATATACCATCATAAAATCACATACTGTATGTACATCTGGGCTTCAAAAACAATTATAAACTGGGTGGTTCGAGCCCTGAATGCTGATTGGCTAAAAAACGTGGTATATCAGGGGTATGACAAAACATGTATTTTTACTGCTCTAATTACGTTGGTAACCAGTTTATAATAGCAATAAGGTACCTCAGGGGTTTGTGATATATGGCCAATATACCACAGTTAAGGGCTGTGTCCAGGCACTCCAGGCACTCCGCGTTGCGTCGTGCAAAGGACAGTCCTTAGCCCGCCATATACCACACCTCCTCGTGCCTTATTTCTTAAATAGACTCACACATGCATATAGTTCATGGTCATGTAATAGTCTTATGAAGGCAGGGAGCTGATAATGGCTTTTCCAACTCTGCCAATTGAAAAAGGAGGATTCACATGCCTCTGAACTGGCTAAACAAAGGAGAAAATACTTGTCATGTTTTGTCTTTGATCATCATGTCTTGTCCCTGTGCTTCCCTCTGCTGGTCTTATTAGGTTCTTTCCCTCTTTCTATTCCTCTCTCTCCTCCTCCCTCTTTCCCTCTCCCGCTCTCTCTCTCTATCGTTCCGTTCTTGCTCCCAGCTGTTTCTCATTCTCCTAACGACCTCATTTACTCTTTCACACCTGTCCCCTATTTTGCCCTCTGATTAGAGTCCCTATTTCTCCCTCTGTTTTCTGCTTCTGTCTTTGTCGGATTCTTGTTTGAGGTTTGCTGTTCTGTGTCCTTGTTGCGCCCTGTCGTGTTTTTTTGCCTTTGTCAGATGCTGCGTGTGAGCAGGTGTCTATGTCAGCTACGGTCTGTGTCCTCCTGAAGCGACCTGCAGTCTGTGGTCGCGTCTCCAGTCGTTCCTCTCTACTGACAAGAGGTTTTCAGTTTCCTGTGTTGGAATTACCTTTGAGAAGATCCAGGAGAATCATTGTTTGTTTAAGAATGGAATAAAGACTCTGTTTCTATTACGTCGCTTTTGGGTCCTCCTTCATCAGCATAACAGAAGAATCCGACCAAGAATGGACCCAGCGACTACGGATTCTCTCAACACTGCCGTCAAGATCCAGGGGGCAATGCTCGGCAGACACGAGCAGGAATTGTCTGCTGCTCGTCATGCCGTTGAGACCCTGGCCGCTCAGGTCTCCGATCTCTCAGGACAGTTTCAGAGTCTTCGTCTCGTACCACCAGCTACTTCCTGGTCTTCCGAGTCTCCGGAACCTAGGGTTAATAATCCACCATGTTACTCTGGGCAGCCCACTGAGTGTCGCTCCTTTCTCACCCAGTGTGATATTGTGTTCTCTCTCCAGCCCAACACATACTCTGGAGAGAGAGCTCGGATCGCTTACGTCATATCACTCCTTACTGGTCGGGCTCGGGAGTGGGGCACAGCTATCTGGGAGGCAAGGGCTGAGTGTTCTAACGTTTATCAGAACTTTAAGGAGGAGATGATACGGGTCTTTGATCGTTCAGTTTTTGGGAAGGAAGCTTCCAGGGGTCTGGCTTCCCTATGTCAAGGTGATCGATCCATAACGGATTACTCTATAGAGTTTCGTACTCTTGCTGCATCCAGTGACTGGAACGAGCCGGCGTTGCTCGCTCGCTTTCTGGAGGGACTCCACGCTGAGGTTAAGGATGAGATTCTCTCCCGGGAGGTTCCTTCCAGCGTGGACTCTTTGATTGCACTCGCCATCCGCATAGAACGACGGGTAGATCTTCGTCACCGAGCTCGTGGAAGAGAGCTCGCGTTAACGGGGTTTCCCTTCTCCGCATCTCAACCATCTTCTCTCATCGGCTCAGAGACTGAACCCATGCAGCTGGGAGGTATTCACATCTCGACTAAGGAGAGGGAACGGAGAATCACCAACCGCCTTTGCTTCTATTGCGGTGCTGCTGGACATTTTGTCATGTCATGTCCAGTTAAAGGCCAGAGCTCATCAGTAAGCGGAGGGCTACTGGTGAGCGCTACTACTCAGGTCTCTCCATCAAGATCCTGTACTACCTTGTCGGTCCATCTACGCTGGACCGGGTCGGCTGCTTCCTGCAGTGCCTTGATAGACTCTGGGGCTGAGGGTTGTTTTATGGACGAAGCATGGGCTCGGAAACATGACATTCCTCTCAGAGAGTTAGGGAGGCTCACACCCATGTTCGCCTTAGATGGTAGTCCTCTCCCCAGTATCAGATGTGAGACACTACCTTTAACCCTCACAGTATCTGGTAACCACAGTGAGACCATTTCTTTTTTGATTTTTCGTTCACCTGTTACACCTGTTGTTTTGGGTCATCCCTGGTTAGTATGTCATAATCCTTCTATTAATTGGTCTAGTAATTCTATCCTATCCTGGAACGTTTCTTGTCATGTGAAGTGTTTAATGTCTGCTATCCCTCCTGTTTCTTCTGTCCCCTCTACTCAGGAGGAACCTGGTGATGTGACAGGAGTGCCGGAGGAATATCATGATCTACGCACGGTCTTCAGTCGGTCCAGAGCCAACTCTCTTCCTCCTCACCGGTCGTATGATTGTTGTATTGATCTCCTTCCGGGGACCACTCCCCCTCGGGGTAGACTATTCTCTCTGTCGGCTCCCGAACGTAAGGCTCTCGAGGATTATCTGTCTGCTGAAGGCATTCAGATGGATCCCGCTAAGGTCCAGGCTGTCAGCGATTGGCCCGTTCCTAAGTCACGTGTCGAGTTACAGCGCTTTCTCGGTTTCGCTAATTTCTATCGGCGTTTCATTCGTAATTTCGGTCAAGTGGCTGCCCCTCTCACAGCTCTGACTTCTGTCAAGTCTTGCTTTAAGTGGTCCGGTTCCGCCCAGGGAGCTTTTGATCTCCTCAAGAAGCGGTTTACATCCGCCCCTATCCTTGTTACTCCTGACGTCACTAAACAATTCATTGTCGAGGTTGACGCTTCAGAGGTGGGCGTGGGAGCCATTCTGTCCCAGCGCTTCCAGTCTGACGATAAGGTCCATCCTTGCGCTTACTTTTCTCATCGCTTGTCGCCATCGGAACGCAACTATGATGTGGGTAACCGCGAACTGCTCGCCATCCGCTTAGCCTTAGGCGAATGGCGACAGTGGTTGGAGGGGGCGACCGTTCCTTTTGTCGTTTGGACTGACCATAAGAACCTTGAGTACATCCGTTCTGCCAAACGACTTAATGCACGTCAAGCTCGTTGGGCATTGTTTTTCGCTCGTTTCGAGTTCGAGATTTCCTATCGTCCGGGAAATAAGAACACCAAGCCTGATGCTTTATCCCGTCTCTTTAGTTCTCCTGTGGTTTCTACCGAACCCGAGGGGATTCTCCCTGAAGGGCGTGTTGTCGGGTTGACTGTCTGGGGAATTGAGAGACAGGTAAAGCAAGCACTCACTCACACTGCGTCGCCGCGCGCTTGTCCTAGTAACCTTCTGTTCGTTCCTGTCTCTACTCGTCTGGCTGTTCTTCAGTGGGCTCATTCTGCCAAGTTAGCTGGCCACCCCGGCGTTCGGGGTACGCTTGCTTCTATTCGCCAGCGGTTTTGGTGGCCTACTCAGGAGCGGGACACGCGCCGTTTCGTGGCTGCTTGTTCGGACTGCGCGCAGATTAAGTCAGGTAACTCTCCTCCTGCCGGTCGTCTCAGACCGCTTCCCATTCCTTCTCGTTCACGTTCTCACATCGCCTTAGACTTTATTACCGGTCTGCCTTCGTCTGCGGGGAGGACTGTGAGATCCGCCAATAAACGTAGGATTAAGAGTCCTAGGTATTGTCGCGGTCAGAGAGTGTGGCTTTCCACTCGTAACCTTTCCCTTACGACAGCTTCTCGCAAGTTGACGCCGCGGTTCATTGGTCCGTTCCGTGTCTCTCAGGTCGTTAATCCTGTCGCTGTGCGACTGCTTCTTCCGCGACATCTTCGTCGCGTCCACCCTGTCTTCCATGTCTCTTGTGTCAAGCCTTTTCTTCGCGCCCCCGTTCGTCTTCCCTCCCCCCCTCCCGTTCTTGTCGAGGGCGCACCTATTTACAAGGAACGGAGGATCATGGACATGCGTTCTCGGGGACGTGGTCACCAGTACTTAGTGGATTGGGGGGGTTACGGTCCTGAGGAGAGGAGTTGGGTTCCATCTCGGGATGTGCTGGACCGTTCGTTGATTGATGATTTCCTTCGTTGCCGCCAGGGTTCCTCCTCGAGTGCGCCAGGAGGCGCTCGGTGAGTGGGGGGGTACTGTCATGTTTTGTCTTTGATCATCATGTCTTGTCCCTGTGCTTCCCTCTGCTGGTCTTATTAGGTTCTTTCCCTCTTTCTATTCCTCTCTCTCCTCCTCCCTCTTTCCCTCTCCCGCTCTCTCTCTCTATCGTTCCGTTCTTGCTCCCAGCTGTTTCTCATTCTCCTAACGACCTCATTTACTCTTTCACACCTGTCCCCTATTTTGCCCTCTGATTAGAGTCCCTATTTCTCCCTCTGTTTTCTGCTTCTGTCTTTGTCGGATTCTTGTTTGAGGTTTGCTGTTCTGTGTCCTTGTTGCGCCCTGTCGTGTTTTTTTGCCTTTGTCAGATGCTGCGTGTGAGCAGGTGTCTATGTCAGCTACGGTCTGTGTCCTCCTGAAGCGACCTGCAGTCTGTGGTCGCGTCTCCAGTCGTTCCTCTCTACTGACAAGAGGTTTTCAGTTTCCTGTGTTGGAATTACCTTTGAGAAGATCCAGGAGAATCATTGTTTGTTTAAGAATGGAATAAAGACTCTGTTTCTATTACGTCGCTTTTGGGTCCTCCTTCATCAGCATAACAATACTATTTTCACAGAAAGCTAATATTCTAATGAATTCCCCTACCTAACAGGATCCTGTCCACCATCAGATAGGTTTCTTATTATGGGAATGTGGGGGAATTAGAGATGAATGATAAAGGCTCTCTTTCTCCACTGAAGTCCTCTAACTAACTGCTCTTGGAGGTCAGTGTCTCACACAGTGTCTGTCTCACCTGTTGAACAGGTTGTTTCTGGACACCATACGGAGAAAGCCTGTGGGGTCAGTCACAGAGTTGAGTTTGTTGTTGAGCTCCTCAAACTGCTGGTCCAACAGGTCCCCTGCCTCACTCTCTGTCTCACTGCTAGAACAACCCCTGAGAGAGAGAGCAAAAGAGAGGGGGAGAGAAAAAGAGAGAGATTGAGGGGGGGAGAAAAAGAGAGAGAGAGAGTGATAGAGGGGGGGAGAGAGAGAAAGAGAGAGAAATTATACTGTTAGACATGCCTGCATGCCCACACACACTCCTGCTCACACACACACACAGACACGCCCAGCCCAGTTTCCCAGGCATGGTCCAGAAAGAGCCCTGACAGGAAGCAGAGTTAAATCCTCCCTTTTATATGCTGCTAATGCTGATCTAGCCAGCACCCAGCAGGGAGTCTGTTCTGTTACTCCATCCTCTACCCCCTTTCTGTCTACACCCCTTCTCTCCCCATACACCCCTCTATCTATCCACCCTGCCCCCCACTTTTACCCCCATCCCATCCAAACCGCTTCCATTTTCCTCTGTCAGCTCACTGCTCTCATCGGTTCCAAATTAAACCATGGGAACTGGTGCTCTCATCTAAAATCTCTCTCATTCTTTCTCTCCACTAATCCATATATTCGCTGTAGCCTCTCTCTGAGATCCATTCCCAAGAAGGCCCCTCTCTGTCCACATCTCTCTAACACACGGCATGTGCAGTAACACATGCTAGTAGGTGGTGAAGGTACATAGAATACTGTACAATACAGGTCAGAAGGTATGGAGAGATGGGCAGTGGGGAAAGGGATAGACTCTATGGTAGACTGGTTTTATTAATGAGGACTGAGGAGACACATTCTTCCCAAATATGGATGCTACTGTGGAGTTATTACCCCTCCCTCTCTCATCCCCCCTCTGCCATCCCTCCTTTTTCTCGGTAATAGTACTCTCTCTGTTTCTGTCTCCCTCCCGCTATCTCCCCCTCCCACTTCCCTCCTCTGTCCCCCTCTCTATATCCTCTGTGAAAAGTGAATGGGGCGGTAAGTGGTGCCATATTGTGGCTAGCCAGGCGTAGTGGCATGTGGGCTTCCTCCCATTGGAGCAGTAAATTACTCAGTAATGGGGCAGGAGGGCACGGCAGGCTGGGGATTGGCAGTGGGCACACTGGATGGCCACTAAAGGCTGAATCCTAATTTGAAAAATGTGTGTCAACTTGAAATGTTGCATAAATCAAGCAAAATGTACAGGCAACTGCCCAAATAATGGAAACACATGAGTAAATGAGGGATACAAAGTATATTGAAAGCAGGTGTTTCAACACAGGTGTGGTTTCTGAGGTAATTAAGCAATTAACATCCCATCATGCTTAGAGTCATGCACTAAAATGCTGGGCAGGCCATTCTTTTGGCTACAATGGCTATGCCCCCATGGGATGACAATGCCCCTATCCAAAGGTCATCAGTGGTCACTGAATGGTTTGATGAGCAGGAAAACCTTGTAAACCATAAGCCATATTTGCTGTCTCAGTCATCAGATCTCAACCCAATTGAACACTTATGGGAGATTCTGGAGTGGCGTCTGAGACAGCGTTTTCCACCACCATCAACTAAACACACCATTAACAAAACACTAAATTATGGAATTTCTCGTCGAAGAATCGTGTCACATCCCTGCAATAGACATTTGTAAAATCTATGCCAAGGTGCATTGAAGCTGTTCTGGAGGCTCGTGGTGGCCCAACGCCCTATTAAGACACTTTATGTTGGTGTTTTCTTTATTTTAGCAGTCACCAGAAGAGAATGATAAGGAAACGTTTACGTGGAAGTTCAGTGAGACTCAGAAGTACAGTGAAGGCACTTGAAGCAGGGGTTGGAACCGAAAACCGTAAAATAACAAAACCTTTAGAGGAACAGAAACAGGAAGAAAGTGATCTCAACTGTGCCGGTACAGAACGGTTATATTCAAACCATGAGAATTGGTATATAACATCGTTTTCATTTCTGGTTTCAAAATTTCAGTCCCACAAAAAACAGCAACAAAGTGCCTATACAAAGTCCTCACTCTGTCACTCAGAAACCTCTTCCCCTGTCTGCCTGACAGCTGGAAATCTTTGCCAGTGTGTGTGTGCTTTGTAGGCTTCCTGCCCCTCCCCCCACGAAGCACAGGTTACTGTACTGACGTTACAATCCTGATTCAAAAGAGAAGAGAGGGATTTTAAATTTGAGAAGAATGGATTCAGTTTTTCAATGCTAGTTAAGGATACTATAGTTATCACGTTTCACATTGGGTTTATCAACTACAGAAAGGTAAGAGGTGTTTTTAATTCCGGTGCTGTTCACACACAAACTTGTTAGCTAGCTAGCTCTAGTCCAGCGTTCGGGCCCAATTTAGTTCAAAGGACATTCAAAGTTCCTCCATAGAACCCGCTCCTCCATAGGTAGGCTATGATTCTGTGGGCCTGATTCAGATAATGCATGTCATAACAAGATGGCCAGCGCTTCAAGGTTCGAAGCGGTTCAGAACTTTATTTTGCTGATTGGGAACAAAAAAAATAGTGGTTCTGTTCAGAACTAAATGATTAGAAAATAATTGTGGTTCCAACCCGTGCCCTGAAGTAAACCTGCAGTTTGATTGCTCACTTAATTTATTTGTCATTAACTGTTCCTTTTTCAAGGTCACTTCAAATTACGCATAGTCCGTCTAACAAGTCTCCTACCACCCCTGCATATCACTCCATCCATTTCCCTCTGTATCTCTCTGCCTTCCTCCTTTCCTCATCTCTATCTTCTTCCTCTTCTCTGCCCTCAGTAACCTGTCTGCTGTGTTTTCCTGTCTCCCAGTCCCAGACAGTATTTGTTAAGTGAGTCCGGTGGGCATCCAGAGAGCCATTATTCTGTCTCATTGGTTCCCAGTGGGAGCAGAGAGCAGTTGTTTAGACAGATATCGGGGTCCTGTCATCACACCATGCACTCGGGAGAATGACTCCTTGAGACTGCATACAGAGCAGCATCCCTCTATGTGCATCAGCCAGTGCCCACTCTATAGCATGCATGGTATATTCTGAGCTCCAAGTGGTGGAGGTGTGCGTGTGTGTTTGTGTGTGTGTGTGTGTATTACCTGCTGTAGTAGGATTCTACCCCCAGGGCCTCCCGAGCACTGGCAATGTGCTGCTCCAGAGACGAGCCGCTGGCCACACCCCCTCCCCCGCCCTCATGGAGGTCTGGCCCACCCTCTGTCACGCCCTCTCCCAAGTACACCTCATGGAACTTCAGGATGCCTTGGAGAAGGAGAGAGAGAAAAAGAAAAGGAGAAAGAGATTATTGCCAACAAGTTAAATGTATTGGTCATATCACAATGGGAAAATGAATAGCACTACAATACACTATGTCATGATGCACACAGCACTAGTGGACTTATTCCACTACAATGAAAGTGTAATAAAACCAGTTTAGCTGTCTTCAGGCCACCAAACGTGTTAACAATAAGAGAACATATGTAGAGATTGCACGCTGCAAAACTGTAAGTTACGCTACATAAACTAGCACATCTGCAGAGCAAAATGAATAAACAAATAACGTTCAATAAAATATAAGAGTGGCTGCCTGTGCCATCTGCTCCGTGCCATGGGAGCTGAGATGTTGGGGGAGAAGGGAGGGAGGAGGGGGGACTACCACAGCAGTGTTGGTGGTAGATACTGCGTGTGGGGGTTGAGTTAGGCTTTGAATATGTTCACATCTGTGAGTTGGCAGACAGGCTGTACACCAGTTCATTTATTAGAGGAGTCCCTTTACTGACTAACGGTTCCTTTGACCCAGGTCCTGTGCTATGTGTATGCCAGGGGGAGAGAGAGAGCAGAGGGCTGATTACAGGAATGGTGACCTCAGGCAAGAGGCAGCTCTTTCAACCTTTCATTTCCCTCTGCAGTACTACACCCGTCTATATTACTACTATTAGACACGGCAGCCTTGGCTCTGGATTTTATTAACCAATCAAGGCTGGTGGGCGTGTGTTATTATGGCTCACAGCTTTCATTCACACTTTGTCTAGTAGGGCTAAAAGAGAAGCACAGGCTAGCAGTCTCCCTGGCAGCCAGAGCTGTCAGTCAGGCGAGAGCTATGACTGGGCTTCAAAGCCCCCTCTATTCTCTTTGGTGAGAGAGAAAGGCTATGGAGTAGCCTACTCAATACTAAAGGCAGCAAAGCTTGTTTGTGTGAGAGATTATGTGTGTGTGCGCACAAGAGTAGGTGTGTGTGTTTCCCTGTTGAATTGTGTGTGAGGATGTTGATTCATTGTGCAAGTGCTGTTTGGCTCTGTCATTCTCGGTTACCATGGTTCATCGGCAGGTGCCCTGAGAGGCAAGGCTTTCTTACCCTCTGAACACAAGCCACGCCCTCCAGGACTCACAGCTAAACAAAGCACAATCAAGATGAAATTCAATGTTTGATTGAGTGTGTATGTGTGTGTTTTGTGTCTGTATAATGTTTTCTATAATGTGGCATAATAGATTTGTACAGATTTACATAGTACCCTTACAGTTCATTGTATCAGCACACAGAGGAACTGAGTTAGTTGATATCCGCCTCCCTCTCCCCCAGGTCTTACCTGCTCCTGGAGCCAGCAGCCAGCTGTACAGGTACCCAGCAGCCATGGAGAAGTAGAGCACCAGGGCCCTCTGGCTGTTCACCGTGTCCAGGATGTGCTCCACTGTGACTGGGGTGTAGGGGTCTGAGTCCTGCTGGCCTGTCTGCCTCTCCACCAGCAGGTCAGCAAAGGCCCGCGTCCGACCCCGCTCTGCCACCGCCAACGCCTCGTCATGGTGGCCTGGACAGCAGAGGGTCAAATGTCAACGCTAGATTTTCTAGCTATCAGCGAGTGAACACGTACAAATGTGTAGTAGTGTAAATATTTTGCAACTAATAGGTAAAGATAGGCAGGAACATGAAAAGAAAGTAAGAGAATAGCAGACAGAATGAAAGAGGGAGGAACGGTGAGGACGGAATGCGGGAAATGGATCGCGTAACAATACCTAGGCTGACAAGGACCCTCTGGAGTGCCTGGTAGGAGGAGGTCTGCAGGTCAAACAGAGAAAGTTTGTAGTCGGTGCTGTGCTGGGCCTCATGACGAATGGTCTCAAACAACGCAGATGCTCGGTAGAGCTGCAGGACAAATAACACAACCACAGATAACGATCAGTTACTGTATAGTACACCCTCTGTTCACTGTTCACTCCATGAGCGACTCAAAGGTAGAGAGATAAGAGCTCAGACAGAGACATGCAGTAGCAGAAAGAAGACATTAGATGGCAGAAGCCCTCCTCAGTGTAAATTATATTTGATATCAGCACAGCTCCCTCAGCTCCCTCTCTTAAACACAGGTCTGATATTCAATACAGACACCCTCCCCTCTCATCTCATCCACCCAGACAAGAGAGAGGGAACTGAAGATGCTAAGCCATCGCCTGGGCTTCCAAGACACACAATGTCTTCGAGGGAAACAGTGTGTCCACAGAACACTATGTCTCCCTGATCCCTCTCAAGACTTATTTTCTCTGTTCAGTCCCAGACACTATTAGCCTGGAGAGGGAGAAGGAGAGGGAGAGGGGGGAGAGGTGGTAGGGCAGACAGAGTGTGGGCGGAGGCTGTGCTGTGCTATGCTGCACACTAGAAGTCCAGGCCAGCCAGGAGTGCTGATTCATAGGAGTTGGTATTGATTTCCTATTCCTCCTCTGTTGGCAGGCCTTTAAGATGACTGAGAATGTTCCACCTCCAAATCCAGTCTGTAAGAGGCCACCATTGACACTAAACTACGCACACCAACCATTCAGATAGCTGCTGCCCTGGTACTTGCACATGGAAGGGATGGAATTGGAATGAATCAGGCATGTATGTGTGTGTGTGTGAATGGTGAGGTGGTTACACCTAGCCAGGTCTATCCCCAAGGTCAGCCAGTAAAGTATATCAGATGAGAGGAGAGAGGGCGAGAGAGAGAGAGCAGAGTGTGGTTGTGCAGCCTTAGTGCTTGTTGTCCAGGCTGGGCTGGCTGATTCTGCTGATATGGCTGCAGGCTGATTGCTGGGCATACAGACATCCCATTAAGAGGGAAACTAATTTCCCACACTGCTAAAAGAAAACAAAAATGCTGTGTCTGCAATGTCCTACCTACATGCTATAAAGCTAATATCAAAAATAGGGGTATAGGACATTTACACTGAGTGTACAAAACATGAAGAACTCTTTCCATTACATAGTCTGACCAGGTGAATCCAGGTGAACGCTATGATCGTTTATTGATGTCACTTGTTATCCACTTCAATCCACTTCAATCAGAGTAGATGAAGGGGAGGAGACAGGTTAAATTAATTTTAAGCCTTGAGACAATTGAGACATGGATTGTGTATGTGTGCCATTCAGAGGGTGAATGGGTAAGACAAAAGATTTATGTGCATTTGAACGGGGTATGGTAGTACGTGCCAGGCGCACCGGTTTGTGTCAGGAACTGAAACGCAGTTTCCTGTGTGTATCAAGAATGATCCAACACGGGGTGCGGTTTCAACATGGCTACGTAAAGATGCGTTCCGAGGCATCTCCACTAAGGTTTTATACTTTTATGTTTTAACCGTTTATCTGTCAAAATGAGAACACACTTTGCACTCCTACTGGCTCTAGCAACATTTGGGTGGCATTCTTGGATATGTCTGGAACCGGGAAAACGAGACGAAGCGGTAAACAAGAAGACACGACGAAGACTAGCAACAAGATGGCGGATGCTAACGTTATGGAGATACTATTCACCATCCACGCAGAAATGGCTACATTACGCTCTGATTTCATGACCAAACTTTGTTCCTCAGTGTCAAGTCTAAGAGCTGAATTTATGACAGAAGTCCAGTCAACTATCGCAACACTACAAACAACTATCGCGACACAAACCCCAAAAATAAAGGATATGGAAACATCATTAACCGACATCGATAAGCGGCTTACCAAATTGGAGACTAAAAACGACGAGCTTACCTCCGAGAACGTGAAGCTAAAAGTTAGTCTAGAGCACTGGTTCCCAAACTTGTTATAGTCCTGTACCCTCTCAAACATTCAACCTCCAGCTGCGTACCTCCTCTAGCACCAGGGTCAGCGCACTCTCAAATGCTGTTTTTTGCCATCATTGTAAGCCTGCCACACACACACACTATACGATATGTTTAATAAATGTAAGAATAAGTGTGAGTTGTCGTCACAACCCGGCTCGTGGGAAGTGACAAAGAGCTCTTATAAGACCAGGGCACAAATAATAATCAATAATTTTGCTCTTTATTTAGCCATCTTACATATAAAACTTTATTTGTTCATCAAAAATGGTGAATAACCCACCACAGGTTAATGAGAAGGGCAGGCTTGAAAGGATGCACATAACTCTGCAATGTTGGGTTGTATTGGAGAGTCTCAGTCTTAAATCATTTTCCACACACAGTCTGTGCCTGTATTTAGTTTTCATGCTAGTGAGGGCCGAGAATACACTCTCACATAGGTACGTGGTTGCAAAGGGCATCAGTGTCTTAACAGCGCGATTTGCCATGGCATGATACTCCAGAAATCTGGCAGTGGCTTCTGATTAAATTCAATTTTCACAGAACCGCTTGTTGCAATTTTGATGAGGCTCTCGTTCAGATATCGGTAAGTGGACTGGAGGCAGGGCATGAAAGGGATAACGAATCCAGTTGTTTGTGTCATCCGTTTCGGGAAAGTACCTGCCTAATTGCGCACCCAACTCACTCAAGTGATTTGATCTATCAAACTTCACATTGCTGATAAGCTTGAGTTCATTTGCACACAAAAGAAATCATACAATGATGGAAAGACCTGTGTATTGTCCTTGTTAATGCAGACAGAGAAGAGCTCCAACTTCTTAATCATAGCCTCAATTTTGTCCATCACATTGAATATAGTTGCGGAGAGTCCCTGTAACCTAGATTCAGATCCTTCAGGGGAGAAAAAAATTCGCCCAGATAGGCCAGTCGTGTGAGAAACTCGTCATCATGCAAAACGTCAGACAAGTGAAAATGATGGTCAGTAAAGAAAACTTTAAGTCTCTCAATTCCAAAAAATTTGTCAATACTTTGCCCCTTGATAACCAGCGCACTTCTGTATGTTGTAAAAGTGTTACATGGTCGCTGCCCATATCATTGCATAGTGCAGAAAATACACAAGAGTTCAGGGGCCTTGCTTTAACAAAGTTAATCATTTTCACTGTAATGCTCAAAACGTCTTTCAAGCTGTCAGGCATTCCTTTGGCAGCAAGAGCCTCTCGGTGGATGCTGGAATGTACACAAGTGGCGTCGGGAGCAACTGACGCCACTATGTCTCGATGTCACTATGTCTCCTGTCATGGCTTTTGTGCCATCAGTACAGATACCAACACATCTTGACCACCAAAGTCCATTTGATGTCACAAAGCTGTCCTGTACTTTAAAAATATCCTCTCCTGCTGTCCTGGTTTCCAGTGGTTTGCAGAAGAGCATGTCTTCCTTAATTGACCCCCCCATAAACGTAACGGACATATACCAAGAGCTGTGCCAGGCCCGCCACGTCTGTTGACTCATCCAGCTGTAACGCATAGAATTCACTGGCTTGTATGCGAAGCAGTAATTGTTTCAAAAGATCTCCTGCCATGTCACTGATTGCGTTGTGAAACAGTGTTGTTTGATGAAGGCATTGTCTGTATATTGTCTGTTTTTTTTTACTTTTCCCCTAGCATTGTCCGAGCCATATCCGCGGCAGCAGGAAGAATTAAGTCCTCCACAATAGTATGGGGCTTGCCTGTCCACTCGGTAGCTCATTATATAAGACACTTCTAACCCCTTCTTATTAATGGTATCTATTGCTTTTAAACATGTCTTACTCGAAAGTCGTCTTAATTCTCACTGAAAAAACTCCCGTGGCTTATTTTCCAAATTGGCATGTTTTGTTTCTAGATGTCTGCGCAAGAGTACAAGGCTTCATTGAGTTGTGAGATAGTACTTTTGCACATATAACACACTGTGGCTGAGGAAAGGCACTACTCCCAACATAAGTGAACGCCAAATCAATGTAGTTCTCATCATATTTGCGCCTCTTTGATGGTCCAAAGTCCCTGTCTGTTGTTTGGGTCTTTCCCGGGTACATACGGACCGTTAGTGGAATTCCCACGAGAGAGTAACGGTTAATGTGATTGGATGTTAATTATTTGACTAGGCTTCCTGTATTTGACATTGTGTTGTTACAGTTGAAGTCGGAAGTTTACATACACTTAGGTTGGAGACATTAAAACTCGTTTTTCAACCACTCCACAAATGTATTCTTAACAAACTATAGTTTTGGCAAGTCGGTTACAACATCTACTTGATGCATGACACAAGTAATCTTTCCAACAATTGTTTACAGACAGATTATTTCACTTACAATTCACTGTATCACAATTCCAGTGGATCAGAAGTGTACATACACTAAGATGACTGTGCCTTTAAACAGCTTGGAAAATGACTTTAGAAGCTTCTGATAGGCTAATTGACATAATTTGAGTCAATTGGAGGTGTACCTGTGGATGTATTTCAAGGCCTACCTTCAAACTCAATGCCTAATTGCTTGACATCATGGGGAAATCAAAAGAAATCAGCCAAGACCTCAATAAAATAATTGTAGACCTCCACAAGTCTGGTTCATCCTTGTGAGCAATTTCCAAATGCCTGAAGGTACCACGTTCATCTGTACAAACAATAGTACGCAAGTATATACACCATGGGACCACGCAGCCATCATACCGCTCAGGGAGGAGACGCGTTCTGTCTCCAACTTATTGTGGGAAGCTTGTGGAAGGCTACCCGAAACATTTGACCCAAGTTAAACAATTTAAAGGCAATGCTACCAAATACTAATTGAGTGTATGTAAACTTCTGACCCACTGGGAATGTGATAAAATAAATAAAAGCTGAAATAAATCATTCTCTCTACTATTCTTCTGACATTTCACATTCTTAAAATAAAGTGGAGATCCTAACTGACCTAAGACAGGGAATTATTACTAGGATTAAATGTCAGGAATTGTGAAAAACTGAGTTTAAATGTTTTTGGCTAAGGTGTATGTAAACCTACGACTTCAACTGTATTTCGCTGAACACTAGATGGTTTCATTTTATTTTTGGCAGTGAAATGAGGCTACTCAGGCGAGAAAAAAACCTCACCCAAATGTATAGCCCCGTTGGAAAATATAAATGGACTGTTTGAAGATATATATACACTACCATTCAAAAGTTTGGGGTCACTTAGAAATATCCTTGTTTTTTAAAGAAAAGCACATTTTTGGTCCATTAAAATAACATTCAATTTATCAGAAATACAGTGTAGACATTAATGTTGTAAATGACTATTGTAGCTAGAAACGGCAGATTTTAATGGAATATCTACATAGGCGTACAGAGGCCCATTATCAGCAACCATCACTCCTGTGTTCCAATGGCACGTTGTGTTAGCTAATCCAAGTTTATCATTTTAAAAGGCTAATTGATAATTAGAAAACCCTTTTGCAATTATGTTAGCACAGGTGAAAACTGTTGTTCTAATTAAAGAAGCAATAAAACTGGCCTTCTTTAGACTAGTTGAGTATCTGGAGCATCAGCACTTGTGGGTTCAATTACAGGCTCAAAATGGCCAAAAACAAAGACCTTTCTTCTGAGAAATGAAGGCTCTTCCATACGAGAAATTGGCAAGAAACTGAAGATCTCATACAACGCTATGTACTCTTCCTTCGCAGAACAGTGCAAACTGTCTCTAACCAGAATAGAAAGAGTGGGAGGCCCCGGTGCACAACTGAGCAAGAGGACAGGTACATTAGAGTGTCTAGTTTGAGAAACATACGCCTCACAAGTCCTCAACTGGGAGCTTCATTATACTACCCGCAAAACACCAACAGTGTCTCAACATCAACAGTGAAGAGGCGACTCCGGGACGCTGGCCTTCTAGGCAGAGTTGCAAAGAAAAAGCCATATCAGAGACTGGCCAATAAAAATAATAGATTAAGATGGGCAAAAGAACACAGACACTGGACAGAGGAACTCTGCCTAGAAGGCCATTTCCTATCGGTAGAGGCTGTCGTCAAGGCTGTTCTTTATCTCCTGCTCTGATCTCGGTAGTCATAGAACCCCTGGCTGAGGCAAAAAAATAAAGTAAAAGTAAATAATACAAATTCCTTATATTAAGCAAACCAGACGGCACCATTTTATTTTTTACATTTTTTTAAATGACAGATAACCAGGGGCAGACTCCAACACACAGACATCATTTACAAATTAAGCATTTGTGTTTAGTGAGTCCACCGGATCAGAGGCAGTAGGGATGACCAAGGATGTTCTCTTGATGAGTGTGTGAATTGGACCCTTTTCTGCTCTGCTAACCATTCACTATACAACGAGTACTTTTGGGTGTCAGGGAAAATGTATGGAGTAAAAAGTGCATTAAGTAAAAGTAAGAGTTGTCAAAAATAGAAATAGTAAAGTAGTGTACAGATACCCCAAAAAACTACTTAAGTAGTACTTTAAAGTATTTTTACTTAGGTACTTTACACCACTGCCCATTTATGAACCAATATAACTGATGATTAACATGACTTTTATCCGACATTTTCACACCATGACAGTTGCACATGTGCGATGCCTGAAATGACTCTCACCATGTCTTTTCCCTTGGGCTACGTTCACCCTCACTGATAGAAGTTATGAGCTGTAAAACATCAAACCCATTACATTCCATCTATTAATCCCATATCCTCTCCAGCAGTGACAAAATGACACCATGTATTCTCACAAATCTGATTGAAGTGTCGTCAGGTAAAATCTCTCCGCCACAGAGAACAAGGCGTAACAGAGTGAGGGTATTGAAAAACATTTGGGTTTAAATGTGCATATAGAGGAACATGGGTTCAAGTCATCTCATTCCAACAGTACGGTTGATGTATGAATGTCAAGTGCAGTAATATTGCATAGTGGGACATAGTGCGCTTAGTAAATCAGCCCTGAAGTGGGTCAGGGTATTTACCAAGGTCATATAGCTATACCACCAGCAGTACCACCCTCCCTGCTTCCTCATGAATAATCATCTCATCTATACTCTGAGGACAACTACGTCCTTTCCTTTTTCCACCAACAACACACCCTACAATGACTGGAGGAAATATCCCAAACATTACTGAATTGCCTGGGAATGAACTGGGGTGTGACAAAATACTGTTGCTTTGGCTAACATCTGTTTGACAGGTTAAGCCTGAGGGGTATGGGGATAAGGTCCTTGTAATAGATGTTGACAGAGAGGAAAGAGAGAAGATAGAGTTTACAGATTCAGGAACTGGATAAACTGAACAGAATTGAGTTGTGTTCAAGCAGAATTGTCTCCTTTGTATCTCTCTCAATTCAATTCAATTCAATTCAAATAGGATTTTATCGGCATGGGAAACATGTGTTTTCATTGCCAAAGCAAGTGAAATAAACAAACAAAAGTGAGGACACAGTAAATATTGCACTCAAAAAGTTTTTTAAAAAGAAAGACTTTTCAAGTGTTATATTATCATCAGCTATGTACAGTGTTTAAGCAATGTGCAAATAC
This sequence comes from Salvelinus fontinalis, assembly GCF_029448725.1. NCBI lineage: Eukaryota > Metazoa > Chordata > Actinopteri > Salmoniformes > Salmonidae > Salvelinus > Salvelinus fontinalis. The sequence goes on from NC_074692.1 coordinate 19,956,622, forward strand.
TGTAGGAATAGTAGGGGATCTAAATAAACAGATACATATTCGTGGTATGTACAATGTTGTTTCTCTCTCTTTCTCAGAATGACAAACGAGAACAACATGAATAACTGATGACAACACAACTAAAATGGTGGGATGATAACAATCTCTTTAAATCTTAGACAATCCCTTAAACAACCTTCCTTTCGCTCCCTCCATCAGGCCATCTTCTTCTCTCATCGCTCCATCATTTTCACTTTCCTTCTCCTCCCTTTCTATACATGATCTCTCTCTACACATACAGATGTGAGTGTGTAAGTGTAACCCTGTGTAGTGTGTATGTTGTGTGTGAGGAGAGGTTCATGTCAGATGTGTACCTGGTGCTGGGCCTCCTCCAGGTTCCCACTGGCCCACAGAGACAGCCCCAGACGATGGCGGATCTTAGCCTCGTCCTCACGCCGAGCCAGCTGCTCTGCCAGTCGTAGGCCTGGAGAGGGAGGGAGGAAAGAAAGAGAGAGCAAGAGAAATAAAGAGATAGAGAGATAGGGATTATAAATAATTTAGAGCTATGGTCAGGCACTCAGGTATCTTTCAGGGTAACAGATGTAAGCATAGCGTGGTACTGATATTCTGACAGTGAACTGGCTTGAATATTTGGCCTCAGTTGTAAAAATACAACTCAGTCTGGGGCTCTCACACACACACACACGCACGCACGCACACACACACACACACACACACACACACACACACACACACACACACACACACACACACACACACACACACACACACACACACACACACACACACACACACACACACACACACACACACACACACACACTAAGAGGCTGTTAGGGCACTAATCTGGGTACCTAGTAATCAATTGTAAGGATTGAGTGGCTGAGCAAACACAAACACACACTTAATGCTTCTGTATAAAGGATGTGCAGGACTAACCAAACATTCGAGGTTTAATAGAGTGTAGAGACAACACTGCCGTACTCTTCGATTACACACTCATACATTAGAGCAAAGAACCAACACATATCATCCACTTAACCACACACACACTGGAGATACAAAACACAGAGGATAGATACATCCTGTCTTGAAACTCTTTGTGTAGCTCATCACACTGGTCCATAAACTTCCTCTGAGATTCAGCAGAAACACAGGGATATTTTTCCTGTGTTCATTTAGCGTGGCTTTGTCAGATCAGCTGGTGAGAATGCTGTTTGTTTTCCTGTTTCAATCCCTCAAGGGGTGATGCGTATGTCGCATTGTTGCATCTGTACTCAGCCTGCCTGCCGACTGCTTGGTTTCACCCAATTACTGTGATGAAACAGACAGTCCACGGAGGGAAATTATGAAAAAGGACAAAACACTTGGCCACATGTCACATTTGAGGTGCTAACAGCACAGCACGCAAGCTGTGCTTTGAATTGGGCTGCTGACCATGCAAGGCTGTGGATACTAGGTTTATATTAGGTAGAATGATATAGTGTATCCTTTCTATTCTTCTGTGACCAGTGGGAAACACGTTTTTTTTTTTTGGGGGGGGGGGGGGCATTATACACTATACAGTGGGGCAAAAAAGTATTTAGTCAGCCACCAATTGTGAAAGTTCTACCACTTAAAAAGATGAGAGAGGCCTGTAATTTTCATCATAGGTACACTTCAACTATGACAGACAAAATTAGAAAAAAAATCCAGAAAATCACATTGTAGGATTTTTTATGAATTTATTAGCAAATTATGGTGGAAAATATGTATTTGGTCAATAACAAAAGTTTCTCAATACTTTGTTATATACCCTTTGTTGGCAATGACAGAGGTCAAATGTTTTCTGTAAGTCTTCACAAGGTTTTCACACACTGTTGCTGGTATTTTGGCCCATTCCTCCATGCAGATCTCCTTTAGAGCAGTGATGTTTTGGGGCTGTTGCTGGGCAACACAGACTTTCAACTCCCTCCAAAGACTTTCTATGGGGTTGAGATCTGGAGACTGGCTAGGCCACCCTGGGACCTTGAAATGCTTCTTACGAAGCCACTCCTTCGTTGCCCGGGCGGTGTGTTTGGGATCATTGTCATGCTGAAAGACCCAGCCACGTTTCATCTTCAATGCCCTTGATGATGGAAGGATGTTTTCACTCAAAATCTCACAATACATGGCCCCATTCATTTTGTCCTTTACACGGATCAGTCATCCTGGTCCCTTTGCAGAAAAACAGCCCCAAAGCATGATGTTTCCACCCCCATGCTTCACAGTAGGTATGGTGTTCTTTGGATGCAACTCAGCATTCTTTGTCCTCCAAACACGACGAGTTGAGTTTTTACCAAAAGGTTCTATTTTGGTTTCATCTGACCATATGACATTCTCCCAATCTTCTTCTGGATCATCCAAATGCTCTCTAGCAAACTTCAGACAGGCCTGGACATGTACTGGCTTAAGCAGGGGGACACGTCTGGCACTGCAGGATTTGAGTCCCTGGCGGCGTAGTGTGTTACTGATGGTAGGCTTTGTTACTTTGGTCCCAGCTCTCTGCAGGTCACTCACTAGGTCCCTCCGTGTGGTTCAGGGATTTTTGCTCACCGTTCTTGTGATCATTTTGACCCCACGGGGTGAGATCTTGCGTGGAGCCCCAGATCGAGGGAGATTATCAGTGGTCTTGTATGTCTTCCATTTCCTAATAATTGCTCCCACAGTTGATTTCTTCAAACCAAGCTGCTTACCTATTGCAGATTCAGTCTTCCCAGCCTGGTGCAGGTCTACAATTTTGTTTCTGGTGTACTTTGACAGCTCTTTGGTCTTGGCCATAGTGGAGTTTGGAGTGTGACTGTTTGAGGTTGTGGACAGGTGTCTTTTATACTGATAACAAGTTCAAACAGGTGCCATTAATACAGGTAACGAGTGGAGGACAGAGGAGCCCCTTAAAAAAGAAGTTACAGGTCTGTGAGAGCCAGAAATCTTGCTTGTTTGTAGGTGACCAAATACTTATTTTCCACCATAATTTGCAAATAAATTTATTAAAAATCCTACAATGTGATTTTCTAGATTTTTTTTCTCATTTTGTCTGTCATGGTTGAAGTGTACCTATGATGACAATTACAGGCCTCTCTCATCTTTTTAAGTGGGAGAACTTGCACAATTGGTGGCTGACTAAATATTTTTTTGCCCCACTGTATATACAAAAGTATGTGGACACCCCTTCAAATTTACATTTACATTTAAGTCATTTAGCAGACGCTCTTATCCAGAGCGACTTACAAGTACATACATCCATACTTTTTTTTGTACTGGCCCCCCGTGGGAAACGAACCCACAACCCTGGCGTTGCAAGCACCATGCTCTACCAACTGAGCCACACGGGGCCCAGAAAAGCTGTGTCAGAAGAGGGATATGAACCCTCGCCTCCAGTCGGAGACCAGAATGAGTGAATTCGGCTATTTCAGGCACACCCGTTGCTGACAGGTGTATAAAATCGAGCACACAGTCATGCAATCTCCATAGACAAACATTGGCAGTAGAATGACCTTACTGAAGAGTTCAGTGGCTTTCAACGTGGCACCGTCAAATTTCTGCCCTGCTAGAGATGCCACGCCCAACTGCAAGTGGTGTTATTGTGAAGTAAAAACATCTATGAGCAACAACAGGTCAGCAGCGAAGTGGTAGGCCACACAAGCTCACAGAACGGGATCGTCTGTCCTCGAATGCAACACCCACAACTGAGTTCCAAACTGCCTCTGGAAGCAACATCAGCACAAGAACTGTTCGTCGGGAGTTTCATGAAATGGGTTTCCATGGCCGAGCAGCCACACACAAGCCTAAGATCACCATGCGCAATTCCATGCGTCGGCTAGAGTGGTGTAAAGCTCACCGCAATTGGTCTCTGGAGCAGTGGAAACGCGCTCCCTTGAGTGATGAATCACGCTTCACCATCTGGCAGTCCGACGGACAAATCTGGGTTTGGCGGATGCCAGGACAATGCTACCTGCCCCAATGCATAGTGCCAACTGTAAAGTTTGGTGGAGGAGGAATAATGGTCTGGGGCTGTTTTTCTTGGTTCGGGCTAGGCCATTTAGTTCCAGGGAAAGGAAATCTTAACACTACAGCATACAATGCCATTCTAGACGATTTTGTTCTTCCAACTTTGTTACAACAGTTTGGGGAAGGTCCTGTTTCAGCATGACAATGCCCTCGTGCATAAAGTGATGTCCAAACAGAAATGGTTTTTTTGAGATCGGTGTGGAAGAACTTGACTGGCCAGCACAGAGCTCTGATATCAACCCCATCGAACACATTTGGGATGAATTGGAACAGCGACTGTGAGTCAGGCCTAATCGCCCAACGTCAGTGCCCGACGTCACTAATGCTCTTGTGGCTGAATGGAAGCAAGTCCCCGCAGCAATGTTTCGACATCTAGTGGAAATCCTTCCCAGAAGAGTGGAGGCTATTATAGCAGCAAAGGGGGGACCAACTCCATATTAATGCCCATGATTTTGGAATGAGATGTTTGATGAGCAGGTGTCCATATACTTTTGGTCATGTAATGTATCAAGTGGCCCTCGTCTCACTCTCTCTGCGTTTCCAGACATTCCTGAGAGCGTCACCAGGAAGGAACACCCAACCTCGTATTCCACCAGGCCCCCATGGTTGGGGTCAATACCATTTACATTCCAGTCAATTCAGTAGGTAAACAAACATTCCGATTCCAATTCCAATTCTTCTCAATGAGGAAAATTTGAATTGAAGTTTGGTTCACTTTTTGAATTGACTGGAATTGAAATGGAGTTGACCCCCACCCTGCCAGGCCCAGCAGCACAGCACATATCTCCCCCCCAGACATCTGCACTGCTCTGTGAGTACACCTTCAGAGAGGCGGGCGCCTTTGAAGCCTGCAACACTTCCCCTCTCTCCTTAAGGGCTCAGACACACAAACAGTGTTTGCTAGCCGAGAGTACTTAGCACCTCTGAACGTAATTTGCAAACCAAGAATTGTAGAATTGTGTGAAAAATGTTGGCAATCAGACGTCTACAGCAGGTGGTCCCTAAAACACACCACAACAATTATCAACAGACGAACGTGAGATCCACAATCGGTGCGATGTGTGTGAGCATTTACATCCCTCCATAACCCCATCTCCCTCTCTGCCCTCTTTCTCCCTCCTCCAGCTTTCTTCCTTTCTTTCAGAATCTCTCTCTTTCTCCCTCTCTGTGTGTGACTGGCCTCCTCTAGTCTCAGTAACCCATTTCATCTTGACAGCTGTGGCAGCACTAGCAGGGACAACTCAGGTCTCATTAGTGTCGGGAGCTTGAGAGAGAAAACGGATCGAAATCACCCTCACCCTTCACTTCTCTAACTCCATCTCTCTGAGTCACACTCACTCACACTCTCTCTCTCTCTCTCTCTCTTTCTCTGAGTTATATGACGAGGACTTATGATGATGCTTTAAAAGCAATTGAAAAACCTGCATGTTTTGCATACCGCACCAACAGATCCATTGATGACACGATAGCTACTGCACTGCAAACTGCCCTATCCCACCTGGACAAGAGGATTACCTATGTGAGAATACTGTTCATTGACTACAACTCGGTTTTCAACATCATAGTGCCCTCCAAGCTCTAGTGCCCTGGGACTAAACCCCTCCCTATGCAACTGGGTCCTAGATTTCCTGACGGGTCGCCCCCAGGTGGTGAGGCTAGGCAACAACATCTCCTTCACGCTGATCCTTAACACAATGGCCCCCCAGGGGTGTGTGCTCAGCCCCTTCCTATACCCCCTGTTCACCCACGACTACAACTCTAATATCAAGTTTGCTGACGACACAACAGTGGTATGCCTTATCACCAACAATGTCGAGACAGCCTACAGGGAAGAGGTTAGTACCCTGGCAGAGTGGTGCAGAGAGATCCCACTCCTCTCCACATCGAATCCACATCGACGCGGCCGCAGTGGAGAGGGTCAAAAGCTTCACCAAGGACCTGAAATGGTCCCACCACATCGACACCGCTGTGAAAAAGGTGCAACAGCGCCTCTTCAACCTCAGGAGTCTAAAGAAATTCTGCATTGCCCCTAAGATCCTCACAAACTTCTACAGATACACCATCGAGAGCATTCTGTCGGGCTGCATCACCGCCTGCTGCACTGCCCGCAACCGCATGGCTCTCCAGAGGGTGGTGTGGTCAGCCCAACGCATCACTGGGGGCATCAATGCCCGCCCTCTAAAACATCTACAGCACCTGGTGTCATAGGAAGTTCAAGAAGATCATCAAGGACCTCAGCCACCCAAGCCACAGCCTGTTCACCCTGCTACCATCTAGCAGACTTAAGACAGTACAGGTGTATCAAAGCCGGCACCAAGAGACTGAAAAACAGTTTACATACTATTTTACCCACTTTATTTGTATGCACTGTATTCTAGTCATGGCTCATTCTATATAACTACTGCTGTACACAGCTTATCTATTCATATACTGCCCATACTGTCTATTCACACCATTTAGATACATATTTATATTCCGGACTCTGACATTGTTCGTTCTGATATTTCTGATATACACTCCAGTGTAGATATACACTCCAGTGTAGATTTGGCCTTGTGTTTTAGGTTATTGTCATACTGAAAGGTGAACTCATCTCTGTGAGTGTCACCAGTGTCTGGTGGAAAGCAGACTGAACCAGATTTCCCTCTAGAATTTTGCCTGTGCGTAGCTTCATTAAATTTGTTTTTTATCCTGAAAAACTCCCCAGTCCTTAACAATTACAAGCATACCCATAATGCAGCCACCACTATGCTTGAAAATATGGAGGGTGGTACTCAGTAATGTGTTATTTTGGGATTTTCCAGTGAATTGCTTTGCCACATTTTTTGCAGTATTACTTTAGTGCCTTGTTGCAAACATGATGGATGTTTAAGAATATTATTCTGTACAGTCTTCCTTCTATTCACTCTGTGTCACGTTCCTGACCTGTTTTCTCTTATTTTGTATGTGTTTATTGGTCAGGGCGTGAGCTGGGTGGGCATTTCTATGTGTTGTGTTTCTATGTTGGGTTAAAGGGTTAATTGACCTTGTATGGCTCTCAATCAGAGACAGGTGTTTTCGTTTTCCTCTGACTGAGAGACATACATAGGGAGGTTGTTTCTCACTGTTTGTTTGTGGGTGATTGTCTCCTGTGTCGTCCGTGTCTGTACCATACGGGACTGTTTGGCTGTTCATTCGTTTGATGTAGTCTGTTCCTGTCCGTGAGTTCTACGTGTAGTTATGTAAGTTCATGTTCAGGTTTCGTCTACGTCGTTTTCTTATTTTGTAATTTTCCAAGTGTTTTCGTATTCGTCTTTGTATTTCAAATAAATTCATTTATGTCTACTTACCTCGCTGCGTATTGGTCCACCGATCCTTCTCTCCTCTCCTCGTCCGAGGAAGAGGAAGACGACAGCCTTTACACTCTGCCAATTAGGTCAGTATTGTGGAGTAACTACAATGTTGTTGATCCATCCTCAGTTTTCTCCTTTCACAGCCATTAAACTCTAACTGTTTTAAAGTCACCATTGGCCTCACGGTGAAATTCCTGAGCGGCTTCTTTCCTCTCTGACAACTGATATAGGAAGGACGCCTGTATCTTTGTAGTGACTGGGTGTATTGATACACCATCCAAGTTATTCATTTCACCATGTTCAAAAGGACATTCAATGTGTGCTTTTTTTGTTTGTTTTACCCATCTCCAATAGGTCTCCTTCATTGCGAGGCATTGAAAAACCTCCCTGGTCTTCATGTTTGAATGTGTGGTTGAAATTCACTGCTGGACTGAGGGACCTTACAGGTGTGTGTGATACAGAGATGAGGTAGTCATAAAATCATGTTAAACACTATTATTGCACAAAGAGTCCATGCAACTTATTATGTGACTTGTTAAGCACATTTCTACTCCTGAACTTATTTAGGCTTGCCATAACAAAGGGGTTGAATACTTATTGACTCAAGACATTTTTTTTTTTTTTTTTACCTTTATTTAACTAGGCAAGTCAGTTAAGAACAAATTCTTATTTTCAATGACGGCCTAGGAACAGTGGGTTAACTGCCTGTTCAGGGGCAGAACGACAGATTTGTACCTTGTCAGCTCGTAGATTTGAACTTGCAACCTTCCGGTTACTAGTCCAACGCTCTAACCACTAGGCTACGCTGCCGCCACTAGGCTACGCTGCCGCCACTAGGCTACGCTGCCGCCACTAGGCTACGCTGCCGCCACTAGGCTACGCTGCCGCCACTAGGCTACGCTGCCGCCACTAGGCTACGCTGCCGCCACTAGGCTACGCTGCCGCCACTAGGCTACGCTGCCGCCACTAGGCTACGCTGCCGCCCCATTTCAGCTTTCCATTTTTATCCATAAAAAATGTAAAAACTGTTACACTTTGACATTATGAGGTATTGTGTGTAGGCCAGTGATAAAACATATCTCAATTTAATACATTTTAAATTCAGGCTGTAAGACAACAAAATGTGAAAAAAGTCAAGGGGTGTGAACACTGTGTCTGAATCGTGTCCTCTCTCCATCTCTTTTCACATGCTTCCCTCTCTTTATGTTCTCTGCCCTAACTTCTGTGTCACTCTCGTGCCATCACTGTCAGTGTGACTGTCACTATGTGTGCATTTGGTGTGCCCTGCAGGCACAGTCACATAGTGGTGGCTGAATGAGGAAGTGATGGTGGCTCTGTGACTGGCTACACTATGAAGAGCAACTAGAGACCACTTTAATGGCTGCCTGACAGCTGGTGAAGAGATTCACTACAGCTCCGGGGGCCCATGCACCCTTTGACTTTACACACACACATGCTTGCAGCAGGGCGATACACACTCCTGTATAAATACACACACACACACAAGGCATTGTGACTGTAAAGAGAATAAAGCCTCACAAAGTGTTACCTAATTATAAATTATATGATGAAAATACTGCAGGCATTAAATCTGCTGTGTCTCTCCCCCTGCTGCTGTGAGGCATGTACACACACACACACACACACACATACACATACACATACACACACACACAAAGTCACACGCGTTGCTGAAGTCACATGCTGTCACTATAGGCACTCAAGTGGAGCTCCTTTCCTAGGCCTCCTTCCAATTAATCTTTTTCAGGATACAAAAACAAAAAAACAAGCGTGCGGCATAAAAATAAGAAAAAAAAGGAAAACAGAAGAAAAAAAACGTGGCAACTTTTTGGTCTGGGTAGGTTGGCTAGAAATAATTGGCTGTCAAGGATAGGAAAAGTAGTAGTGTGCTTTTTTATAGCTGGACCAAAGAACAATACAAGGACAGAGCAGGGGACAGTAAGAGGACAGGGAAGAGATAGAGTGGCCTGCCTCCTTTGTTTCCATTAAAACCCAACAAGCAGGGCTGGAACAATGTCTAGGTCACTACAAGCACTGGTGGCTTGGAGGAGAGGAGATGATCATTCTCCCTGTATGCAAACAGGCTTTGGGGAGTAATGTCCTGGGTGTGCCTCTGCATAACGGCTGCTAATGGCACTGATGGCCACGCCCCCTACAGCTCTCTCGGAGTCCTGCAAGCTGTTTCTTGTCACGTTCTACCTATGACAATTAATCCCTACACTGTTATTGACATAATGAATTTTAGAGAGCCAAGGCTGCAGCTTTTAATTTCGCCATCATCTGTAGAGGACAATGAAGCGTGAGAAGCAGGAGTCTACCAGCCACAGTGTGTGAAAAGATCCTTTGGCAGCTCATTTGAAAGTGGATATAGGTGTGAAGAATGGCAGTCTGTAAACATGCTAAATGCCTCGGCATGCAGCACGGGGATGAGCTCACACACACACACACACACACACACACACACACACACACACACACACACACACACACACACACACATCCTCATACAAGCTAATAAAAAACAGACGACCACACACAGAAAAAATGTAGCATCACAAAATATAAGCTTTTTAAAAAAAAATGCCGCTCTTGGTAGAATTATACTTGGCTCTACTTCAAGATAATTCATGCCTGTCAGATATATATTCAATCTCCGTTGGAAGCTGTCACAACACCATTCATGTCACTAAAGTCTACATATCTATATGAGTATCCCCCCTTCCTCCTATTCCCCAACCCCGCTGCTCACCTTCCTGCAGGTACATGACAGCCTGTGAGTAGTTCTGCAGTGCGTGGTGTGTCCTCCCCAGACTGCCGTAGGCCAGGGTCTTGGCCGCCAGGTCGTTGGTCTGAGCTGCAACACTTAGATGCTGCTCCTGGAACACCACTGCACGCTCATAGTTGCCTAGCGACTCGTAGGTGAGGCCCAGGTTGCCATAGGCACGGCCCTGTCGGGCGGGCCTGCCCGTCTCCTCTGCGATCTCCAGGTCACTCTGGTGGCAGCGCAGGGCCGTCTCGTATTCCCCCATGGACTGGTAGACCACGCCCAGGCCACAGCTGGCGTCGCCCTCTAGTGATCGGTCCTGGGTGTCGCGGGCGATGCCTAGCTGGCGCTCCAGACAGGATATGGCCTGTTCATAGTTCCCCAACTGGCTGTGGAGCGCCCCCAGCTCCCCGTAGGCCTGGGCCTTCCCTCCACACTCCCCCAACTCATGGGCCACCACCAGACGCTTCTCAAAACACACCAGGGACTGCTGCAGGTTACCCATCGCCCTGCAGGGGGAGACACAGAGAGTCAGGGCTTGACGAGGGAAAGTCAAACAGTAGGGAAGGACGGAGATATGCAGGGTCAACTAGGCAGGATATATTATATGCCTACTAGAACGGCCTGTAATCGCCATCTGCTCCTCAATATGAACAAACAGACTCGTGCCACAGAGACTGTGTCCTCCAAGTGCACTCCTCTCACAGTAACCCTGTTCCTCTCTCTGCTTATCTCCTATCAGGGGGATAGTAGAACAGCTATAATCTAATCTGCACATATGACCACACTGTGCTATTACGGAAGAATGAGAAACACACATCACATTTGCCAAGCTCGGCATCGTTTCAGGGAGAATGAATATTCAGATACCCAACAAAAAGCACGGCAGATGACTCTCTGAGGACTGTGTGTGTGTGTGTGTGTGTGTGTGTGTGTGTGTGTGTGTGTGTGTGTGTGTGTGTGTGTGTAGGGGAAGAGACAAGGGGCTGCAGGGGAATGAGGCAGGGCTGATGGGTTAATGATGCAATGGGTTGGGGGGTGCTAGATAATATAATTCACCCTCCACTTGGCCTAGATTAGAGGGATGTCACATGGACGATACAGGTCCTGTCTCTCTCTGTGAATAGGCCTACACATCGACTAAGACCTGCATTCATACCCAGGTTTTGTTCTCTTGAACACTCCGCACCGAAACACTGCAAATAGACAATTTTCACATTCACAGGCGGAGCAATAACTGCCGGATGTCGCTTGAAAAGGACCATTAAAAGAATAAAAAGGCTTTAGCTTAATTAATGTTCTCTTTTAAAGAGAGCTGGTTCACTAAAGGCTCTGGGAGAGGGAGAGAGGGAGAGAGAGAGAGAGAGAGAGAGAGAGAGAGAGAGAGAGCGAGCCAGAGAGAGAGAGAGAGAGAGATACAGAGAGACAGAGACAGAGACAGAGAGAGAGACAGAGACAGAGAGAGAGAGAGAGAGAAAGACAGAGAGACAGAGAGAGAGAGAGAGAGAGAGAGAGAGATACAGAGAGACAGAGACAGAGAGAGAGACAGAGACAGAGAGAGAGAGAAAGACAGAGAGACAGAGAGACAGAGAGAGAGAGATACAGAGAGACAGAGACAGAGAGAGAGAGAGAGAGAGAGAGAGAGAGAGGAAGTGAGGAAGGTGTCTGATGTATATTCTTCACCTCTCAGCTCTTGCATGGCTAATGCAGGGTTCTGTCTGATTGTTATGGTGGCATGTTGATGATGCACAATAAGGGGAAAAATCATCTCTGAAATTAGGATTCCATTGCTGCTGCCGTGTTTTGTTTCACACCGTATTCTCACAGGATGTTATCAGCTCTCAGACACACACAGGGGAGAGAGAAAGAGAAGAAAAGAGACAGAATGTAAAAGGTTGTCTTGAATTAACTGCAGTTCCCCCGGTTTCAGACGTCTGTCAGCCAAAGCCTCTTTGCATACAGATCAGCTGGGGGCCAGTAGGCTCAGTGCTGAAGCAGCTAGCACCAGCCTCACTGAGCCTCCCGATCCACAACACCGACCGTCAAGGTGTCTCTAAACTAGGGTGGTCCTGGAAATGCAAGCGCTAACACAAGCAGGAAAACAGCAGCAGGCACAAAAAGAAAAAAGATTATGCAAAGCAGGATTACTATGATTATTAGTAATACCCAGTCAAAGCAAATGATCTGTCACAGCAACAACCAGAGGAAATTGATATCGGCAACTTATTCAAAGGCAGAATGGCTTTCTGCTCGCAACGGTAGCTTAGGAGTGTATTTGAAATATGATGCCTTGCTTTTAAATGTTATTCAAACGAGAAAAATACTAATTAAAGTTCTATATATATATTTTCCTCAGCAGTACTCTTCTTCTATGATTAGGATATTAGCTGTTCACAACAGGCAGTAAGAGATGTCATGGTTTTAGTGCTTTCATCCAACCACAGATTTTCACTCCAGAGCTAAAGCAGGGTTTTTGTGCTGCAGAGACACCATGTATACCCAAGACAATCCTTTAGTGACACTTTAGTCCAATCACTACTTCAAGAGGTCATTTGGACAGATGGCACAGCTTGCCTAGAACACTATCTAAGTAACTCATTCAGTTAAAACCAGGAGTCACTACAGGGGTACTCAACTACTATTTGAGAAGGTTCGGTCACACAAATGTCCTGGGTGGCAAAGGGCAGGATGGATATTTTCTTTATTGGCGTGGTAACAAACCTCCACGGATGCAACTCCAAACTGTCCACACCCCTCTTGTTGGCAGAAAGAAAATGTAGCCGTTTTTAAGCTTATTCCTGCAATTCTACACATTTTGCCATGTTTTATGTGTGTTCATTTGATACCTGAGTGACAAAACAAAATCAATGAGGCCCCCATGGGCACATAATCTAAATAAGCATAACTGACCTACTTAGTGACCTGATAGGAAGCTATAACCAGTCATGTTACAGGTTTCTAAGGATGGCTAGTAAGGGCTACTGAGAGATGTCACTGACCTGTGTCCATTCCCCAGGCCTCGGTAGGCCTTCTCCTGGTCCTGCATCCGGTTAAGGCTCTGGGCCACAGACAGGTACTGGTCATAGTATTTAATGGCCTCTTCAAAGTCCCCTAGAGCCTCGTAACAGTCTCCCAGGTTACCATAGGCCCTACCCCGGTCCAGCACGGCCTCGTTGCCACTCAGCTGCTGCAGGGTGGCCAACTGCTGCTCCAGGTAGCCTATAGCCTCCTCCATCACCCCTACGTTCATCTTGGTGATGCCCATGTTGCCGTAGACCTGGGCCTCTACCCCCGGGTCCTTCAGTCTGCGGCCCAGCTCTAGCTGCTCCTCGTAGCTCTTGAAGGCCATGGCATACTTCCCCAGAGCCATGTAGACGGCTGCCAGGTGGCCGTGGGCTTTACACTCCCCAGGCACATCGCCCAGCTCCTGATACACCTCCAGCTCCTGGGTGTGGTAGCCCAGCGCCTTGTCGTACTTCTGCACCAGTCTGTAGGTGGCACCCAGGGCCGCGTAGGCACAGGCCTCCATCCTGCGCTCCTTCACCTGATACAAAGCACAGATAGGATTTCAGTGCATCAGCAAATATTCAACATCAACAGCCTTACATAAACAGCACTGCCTTGCAAAATCAATGGAGTGCTGGACTTACAGTATATAAAGTTAATCTCTCTTACTGTATGCAGACAAAGTGGAGACCTTTCCTGTGACTATGACAGATTAAAAACAGGAGCCAGAAAATCTCACCTGGTGAGCCAGGGCCAGCTGCTGCTCATAGAATTGGATAGCTCCAGTCACGTCCTTCTTGCAGACAAAGATGTCCCCTAGGTTGCCCAGGGCTCTGAAGCGGGCCTGTGCATTATTAAGAGACTGGGCTAGAGAGAGCAGGTACTTCTGACACTCCTCTGCCTTTGTGAAGTCACCCAGAGCCTTGAAGGCCAGTCCCAGGTTACAGTAGGCCTTGGCCTGGCTCAGCTTGTCATGCAGGTCCTTAGCCAGAGCCAGGTCCTGCTCATAGTACTTGACAGCGTCCTGGTAGCTTCCCAGGCAGTAGTGGGCGTAGCCCAAGTTGTGGCAGACTTTCCCCTCACTCTCCATGTCCTGGAGGTCAGGGGACAAGCGGAGGTACTGCTCGTAGTAGGGCACGGCTTGGGGGAACTCTCCCCGGGAGCAGTGGAAGTTCCCCAAATTGCCGAGGGCGCGGGCCTCGCTCTGGACGTCTCGCAGCTCACGGGCGATATTGAGGTGGTTCTGGTAGTGCTGCAGGGCGCGGTCGTGGGCCCCCAGGGCCTGGTAGGCCACGGCCAGGTTACCATGGGTGGAGGCCTGTGAGGCCCGGTCATTGACCTCCATGGAGATCTGTAGCTCCTGGCGGTGGTAGCGTACGGCCTGGTCAAAGGCCCCCAGCGCGTTGTAGGCATTGCCCATGTTACCGTAGGCCCGGCCCTGGGCAGCATAGTCACTGAGCTCCTGGGTGATGGAGAGGTGGGTTTTGTGGAGTTTCAGTGCAGTCTCATAGTCTCCTTTCATCTGGTGGATAATGCCTGTGGATTATGGAAAGGAGAGGAGAGGGAAGTGACAAGATTATCATCCCATTCACAGGAAATCAGGAGAGTTTACTTTGAGTGCCTCATCAGACAGCCACACTATTTAGAAAGCAAGTAATTCAATAGTTCAAATATGCTCTCTGCTGAGCCAGCTCACACAGCAAACATTCCACGTAAAAAATATGATCATTAAAATGGAGCACATTCACACAGCTTTATAATTACATCAAAACGGAATCATTAGATTTTTTAAACTGTCCTTCATGATTGTGTCTTGGAAGAAAATAAGCAAAACCAACAACTTTTCCACTGGGACTGAAACAACAGAGGGAGAAAGAGAGAGAGAGAAAGAGAGCGGGCAGAGCCGATCGAAAGCTGAGCAAACAACTTCTAAAAAATGAGATGAATGTAGAGAACCAATCAATAACTTAGGACTCTGTGCATTGAGCATTTATCTGTTAGAAAATATCATCCTCCTGAAAACAAAAGCTTTGCCCTGCAGCCAGCATGCACGTCCACACACAGCAGTGTCAATCTATCTATCTACCTTCCTTTCCTCTGAGACACACACTGGGCTTTGAGTCCCTCTGTCTGTTGTCACCCAGCTTTCCATAAACTCATAATTAAACTAATATCAGAGCGCTGTGGCTCCCTGGAGCGGGGGAACAGAGAAAGAGAGTAGGGGATGACCGCAGGCTGATGGACGGAGCCAGAGCTGGGGAGGACAGCCCACCACAGGGCTAATGATCACTCACCATAGAGAGAGAGGAACATATGGAGGGGCGTGGCGTGGTGGCGGAGCAGCCATTCATCTAACAGGCCTGGCTAACTGTGTCTCTTCTGCGTCAGCATCAGTGTGCGATAATGGGCCTGGGAGAGGAACCAGCCCCAACCCGCCGCACCACTCAGAGGGCACTGGGATGGGGACGGGGCCAGCCTGGGCTGGGGTGTGTGGGAAACAGGGAGGACGGGAGAGGGGGGCATTTATGGGTTGTGGTGGGAACTTGATGGTGCCATTGGGATTAGCTACCACCATGTGTGTCACTGTTTTCTGACTTTTCCCTACCAGAACTTTCCACAGTACTGGTGCACGCAGTGGCTAAGTAAACAGAGGGATACAAACTAAACAGCCAACTTAACAGACCCAAAATGATATGACTTCTGTCGCTGTAGATGTGGAGGCATGGCCATTAGAGTTGCTTGTTCAGTTAAAAGCCTTGTATTAGGCCTTTGAGATGCCTGACTAGCAGCCCTGCCATTCTGTTGGTCTCTCGTTTGTCCTTATACAGTTTCAGGATTCTCTAACGCAGCCCTTTTTTTGGGCTGCCAGATTTGGAGGAATAGAAGAGGAGTGGTTTAAATTAAGCTGTGATGAAAAGGGCTTTTTAAATACATTTGATTGATTGATTATAAATACAGTTGATCGATAGAAAGTTCAGGTGAAAGAAGAGGTAAATATTTGATCTTGTTTGTAAATCCAGGTATCAAGGAAAGGGGGTTACGGACACAAGGTACATTAGATGGCAACAAAAAATAACCTTTGAATAGGTTTTCTTTGATTTGCATAGCCCATAGATAGTGGCGTAAATAACCCCAATCCATAGATGGGCTCACTTTTATGATGATTCACACACAGTTTTACAGTGGAAAGGAAACCCCACAGATGAGGTGGATCAGTAGCGCAGTATTGTTGATCTATGTGGTTCTGTCTTCAGGTTAATGTGTCATAGTCTTACCTGGCCCAGTAATCATCAGGTCATCCTCACCTGAAGGAATTAATATGATAAGAATTCTCCAGAAAAAAAATAACAAGAGACAGGGCAATGCCTGATACAATATGGATTATTAACATACAGTATGTAGAATTGATAAACTGCTCCTAACTCTATTATTATGACAAATGGTATAGGCATTATAGGCTTTTGACATTTGAGGTCAGACAGTTACAGTAGACTGACATTGGCACCTCACATATCATGGACAGAGCCCAGCCAAGCCCGGGCTCAGAGCATGTTAACATTCACGGCAGGCTGGTCGGAGGAGCAATGACAACCTTTTCCCTCTTCAAAGTCATTGCCAAGATTATGCCCTCCCTTTGGAGCTTATCCCACAGAGGGTATAATGCCTATTGATGTATCACCAGCAAACATGGCCCCAGGCCTCCCCTGAGTCCCCTGCTGGAGGCTAAAATTGGAGCTGGAGCTGGGGCTTCAAGGCTGGGGTGGGGGCTGGGGAGAAAGACTGGAGTTGGAGCAGGAAGAGATGAGGACCATGGACTAGGGCTAGTCCTAAGGCTGTGCCCGGGGCCAGACAAGGGGTCAGAAAACAATCTCTGTCTCTTCCACATTGTAAGAGGATTACAAGAACCCCTGGGTATGATAGTAAATAATAGCATGTTCTGCGCCTCAGGTGGCAAATGGTGTTGGTACACAAACCAGATGGAGATGACGGAGATGGTTGGACAGCTAGATAAGAAATGGGAAATGATAGATACACTGATTTCAAATGACCCCACCAAGAAGTTATTCTTAGAGAAAGGAGATTGACTTCTGTTGATCCTTGTTATGCCCATGCAATGATAAGCATTTCTCTCAGACTGCACACTAAGCTTTGTTATGTTACATATATTGGCTATAGCCCAGAGGTTATTTGAGTCTGCAGCTCCATAATTCCCATCTGCACAGTGAGCACTTGAGACAATGACTGCGAAAAAGAGGGATCAAACAACAAGGAAAATATCCTTCCACTCATACACAAAATATCCCTCCACACATAGACAAAATATCCCCCACACATAGACAAAATATCCCTCCACACATACACAAAATATCCCTCCACACATACACAAAATATCCCTCCACACATAGACAAAATATCCCCCACACATAGACAAAATATCCCCCACACATACACAAAATATCCCTCCACACATACACAAAATATCCCTCCACACATAAACAAAATATCCCCCACACATACACAAAATATCCCTCCACACATACACAAAATATCCCTCCACACATACACAAAATATCCCTCACTCATACACAAAATATCCCTCCACACATAGACAAAATATCCCCCACACATACACAAAATATCCCTCCACACATACACAAAATATCCCTCACTCATACACAAAATATCCCTCACTCATACACAAAATATCCCTCCACACATAAACAAAATATCCCCCACACATACACAAAATATCCCTCCACACATACACAAAATATCCCCCACACATACACAAAATATCCCCCACACATACACAAAATATCCCTCCACACATACACAAAATATCCCTCACTCACACACAAAATATCCCTCACTCATACACAAAATATCCCTCCACACATAAACAAAATATCCCTCACACATCCACAAAATATCCCTCCACTCATACACAAAATATCCCTCACTCACACACAAAATATCCCTCACTCATACACAAAATATCCCTCCACACATACACAAAATATCCCTCCACTCATACACAAAATATCCCTCCACTCATACACAAAATATCCCTCCACACATACACAAAATATCCCTCACTCATACACAAAATATCCCTCCACACATACACAAAATATCCCTCCACTCATACACAAAATATCCCCCACACATACACAAAATATCCCTCACTCACACACAAAATATCCCTCCACTCATACACAAAATATCCCTCACTCACACACAAAATATCCCTCCACACATACACAAAATATCCCTCCACTCATACACAAAATATCCCTCCACACATAGACAAAATATCCCCCACACATACACAAAATATCCCTCCACACATACACAAAATATCCCTCACTCATACACAAAATATCCCTCACTCATACACAAAATATCCCTCCACACATAAACAAAATATCCCCCACACATACACAAAATATCCCTCCACACATACACAAAATATCCCCCACACATACACAAAATATCCCCCACACATACACAAAATATCCCTCCACACATACACAAAATATCCCTCACTCACACACAAAATATCCCTCACTCATACACAAAATATCCCTCCACACATAAACAAAATATCCCTCACACATCCACAAAATATCCCTCCACTCATACACAAAATATCCCTCACTCACACACAAAATATCCCTCACTCATACACAAAATATCCCTCCACACATACACAAAATATCCCTCCACTCATACACAAAATATCCCTCCACTCATACACAAAATATCCCTCCACACATACACAAAATATCCCTCACTCATACACAAAATATCCCTCCACACATACACAAAATATCCCTCCACTCATACACAAAATATCCCCCACACATACACAAAATATCCCTCACTCACACACAAAATATCCCTCCACTCATACACAAAATATCCCTCACTCACACACAAAATATCCCTCACTCACACACAAAATATCCCTCACTCATACACAAAATATCCCTCCACACATACACAAAATATCCCTCCACTCATACACAAAATATCCCTCCACTCATACACAAAATATCCCTCCACACATACACAAAATATCCCTCCACACATACACAAAATATCCCTCCACACGTACACAGACCTACTGTATCCAATTCACCAGCACTCCGTATCTAAATACATTAAAAGGGGGGCGATGCGTTGTCACTTTGCATTACACAGGCGCTCAGTGTGAGAGGGAGATGCTGCAGTGATGACTCTGAGGCTTGGTGTCGGGCTCTGAGTAAATCACTGTGTCATTCTGTGCTGTGTGTGGACAGAGGCTGTTGTGGTCTGCTACACTGTGGAGCATTCTGCCAGCTGCTGCCTCTCTCTCTGCTGCTCTGTCCAGCTAAGAGGATTTCCACATCAATGGAGTCTCTGCCACTGTGCCGGGTTGATACCAGAGATAGAAGGAAGATGGCCAATCACCAAGCAGCCCTCAGCCCTGGCCTAGAATCCAAATTCTAGCTCACCTTCCATTTATGTCAGTTTGTTAACACAAGGGCTTGAAGAATTAATACAAAGCAACATATTCAATTGCTATATAAAAATCAATGGTCTAGAAAATTGCAGGACTAGCAGATGCATACTTGTTTTCTAGCCCTGGACAAACACACCTCATTCAGCTCATTGAGGGCTTGATGATTAGTTGACAAGTGGAATCAGGTGTGCTTGTCTAGGGTTACAATAAAAATGTGAACTATTGAGGGTACTGGAGGACCAGGGTTTGGGAACACTGGACATCTAGACATTTTACATGACTGGGTGTGGTGTGTGTGGAGACCTGTGGGGGGCAGTAGAGACCTGAGAGAGAGGAGGCAGGCAGGGCCCTGATTGGGGGTGGGGTGTAGTGGGGTAGGGGTCTGAGTCTGGGTCTGGACTTAGGTATCAAATCCTCACTCAGAAAACACACGTCTCTCACAGCCTGACAGACACGCTGAGAGAGACAGGAAGGCGGAAGATAAAATAGAAAGGGGGATGGATAGATGGATGTGTGCTGAGTGGGAGGACTGCCAACACAAGCACACACAGACAGGCCGCTGCACCCTCCACCCCTCCGCCTGCATGCCTGCAGGCCCAGCTGGGCTGGCTTCCTCTCTGCTTTCTCCAGCTGACCCGTCATTATCCTGCAGCCCAGGCCCACTGTCACGGATATCCCTGCTAACACACAGCCAAACCGCTGTTACTTCTGGATCTATAATAGCTCTGGATAGTTAGGTAGCTTATGTTAATGTCCAGTGTATTGAGCAAGACACTTTGGTTTCCGTTTTGTAAAGAGATAAAATGCCATTGAGGGTTGGGCTGAGGACGAGGCTATACATTTACTAAATGCAAAGGATAGCTTTGACGGTGCTGTTTAAGTTAATGGTGACACGGTAAATGCATACGGCACATAGCTATGCGTGGATGGTGGAAATGTGGGAGAATGTTTGAGCTTCCAGTCCAGTATTTGGCATGGTCCTCTGTCATCAGACTGGGCTGAAGGGGGCCAAGGAGAGGGGGAACTAACTGTTGCTTTTCCATGAACATGAATGTGGGCCAAGCAGCACAGATCTGCTACACTAGGAAGTCTCCAGGAGAAGAGAACGAGACTGGCATCCAATGTAATCACCTCAAACCCCCCTCCCCTCCTTCCATACACAGTATAGTATCTAGGCTTTCCATTCCTGTCCTTCCTGTCTGTGTGTCCTGCACC
Source organism: Salvelinus fontinalis (assembly GCF_029448725.1). NCBI lineage: Eukaryota > Metazoa > Chordata > Actinopteri > Salmoniformes > Salmonidae > Salvelinus > Salvelinus fontinalis. The sequence continues at coordinate 19,977,494 of NC_074692.1, forward strand.
AGGACCATAGCAGGTCGTATTTACCTGTTGTTCACTAACAGACTACCTCCAGCACGGCCCGAGATAAATGCACCTTCTATGATTTGGTTTCCCTCGCTCCCTGTCTCCTTCCCCGTAGCATTCTTTCATTCACTCTGACTGTTCCATTAGGCTGGATAAATTCCTCTGTAAATCCAGCCGCTGCCCCCCTGACCCTGCCTTCTCCCCTCCCGCCTTACAAAAAGACTAGGGTGTTTCCAACGACAACCAACCTGAGAGCTCTCCTTCTCTGACTGCCTCAGTCTGCTCCAGGACACTTGGCTGTGTTCCTGTAGTGAGCCATGTATCCAATCCCCTGCAAAACTCCACAGAAGATTTTCCATGTTGGGGTGAGAGAGAGTATATAAGGAAAGGCCTAAAGCCATTTCAACTCAGCCCCCAGCCCTTCCCGCCCCCCCCCCCCCCCCCCCCCCACCCCGGTTCTGTTAGGCTCTGCTGTTGTTTTGTTGTGTTTCCTGTTTGATCTTATTGTGGCTCTGGGAAACAGGGTGAAAACAAGGAAAGTGATTGCTTAATTAAAACTCTTACCTCCCGCCCTGTTCATTTATGGAGTCGCCATTTCAAATGACTTTTTGAGATGCAAGAAAAAACAATGACAAGTTGGTTAGAAAAAGATAGAGGGGAGGAGGGAGAGGTAGGAGATAAGGGGGGATAACAACAACTTCCAAACAAACTTATTAAAAACCTCTTTGAAGTGAATTGCAGGGGAAAATAATACAATTTATATTCTGTTTCATGAATAACAGAAATGTGAGCTAAATGCGAAAGCCACCACTTGAGTCCTCTTCGAGATATTAAAAATTGCTGACTAGGGGGTAGGTTAGCCGGTTAATGAATAATAAATGGAGGCTGGAATGCAACATTTTCATATCCTTTATAGGTCAGCGAGCACTGAGCCAAGGCTCCTGTCACCGCTGGGCATCAGTGAGCCAACCATCCTCAGTAATAAAGCATGTTACCATCCCTGTACTGAGCGGAGTGCTAGCTGGTTACATGTTACCTATAAGCCATGACAAGGGTCGCTCCACCCTCTCCACATCAACATAGATCATTAGAGAAGAGCTGAGAGAGGGGAACTAAAGTTCTGTGAAGAAACACTTTCTCTCTCTCAACATGTTCTCTCCCCCTCGCTATACGACACTGTCCTTATTTTCCCTGTTCTCTTAAGCTTGTTAATCTTACAAGCTTGATCATGTCCTCGTTGTGTAGAACAGGGGTTCCCAAACTTTTTCACTCGGGGCCTCCCTTCTAGCATTGGGGAACATTCTAAACCTAACCCCCCCAGGTTTAAAGCTTATTTCCTGCAATTATACACATTTTGTCATGGGCTGCAGAGAACATTTTGCCGTTTCAAAGAACATTTTCTTGCAATTCCATACATTTTGCCATGTCTAATGTGTATTCATGTGATATTTGAGTGACACAATATTTACAACAATATATATGGGCTAAAAAACCTAAATAACATGGGCTAGTTGATCTGGACATTTCTGACAAGTTATAAATAGCTCTCTAAGTATACAATGACAAACATGACAAGAGGAACTGATGATGCACGACCCAATTTCGCCCCACAATTTGGGAACTACTGGTGTAGATTATATTGTATCTCTGCATGGTGGTACTTCAAAGCAAGAGGACTGTACAGTAGGCTACAGTATGTCAAGTTGGCTACAGTATGTGGGGGAATGACTAGGCAACAACAACATTCCCCCCTTTACCATCAACACAAACAACAACAACAACAACAACAACAACAATGGTGTAATTAGAGAAATTATGCTTTTCATGCCCACTTCATTCTCTGTTATCTTCATTATTCAGCTCTTGGAGAATCAGCTATTAGGTAATTAAGCGATTCATCTATTCAGTTTCAATTACTGGGAGCCTGACAGCCTCAGATTACAATCACTACGGGTGAGGGGAAGTGAGAGAGAGAGAGAGAGAGAGAGAGAGAGAGAGAGAGAGAGAGAGAGAGAGAGAGAGAGAGAGAGAGAGAGAGAGAGAGAGAGAGGGAGAGGAGAGAGAGAGAGAGAGAGAGAGAGAGAGAGAGAGAGAGAGAGAGAGAGAGAGAGAGAGAGAGAGAGAGAGAGAGAGAGAGAGAGAGAGAGGCGCAAGGCACCATCAAGCAGAGCAAATGAAAAGGAGAGAGAAAAAAAGACAAGGAAAGAGAGCAAAGGAGAAACAAGAAAGGAGAAACAAGAGGTAGAGACAGGAGGGCACCTTCCACACAATCACCTAGCAGTCCCCTGGGCCTCCTTCCCAGCCATCACCATGATGCACTGCAGCTTTTCCCTGGCAATACAGAGCAACAGGCCCACTCTTCTCCTCCTCCCATTCATTTTCCCCCATTTATTTTATGGTTTTGTCACCAGCTATGGGTCTTTGACACTACATCAAATTCTGTAATTATTGTGCCAAGGAATGTGAAGTATTGTTGCAGTTGATGTATGCTTGCTGTTACTGGTGAGACTAAAGATTATCCTGATACCGAGCTAGCTGAAGGAGAGATAAACCCACGATTAGCTTCCTGTTTGACATACAATGTTAAAGGGATACTTTGGGATTTTGGCAATGAAGACCATTTATCTACTTCCCCAGAGTCATTTTACGTCTGCATCCAGTGTGAAGGAAGTTAGAGGTAGTTTTGCGAGCCAATGCTGACTAGCACAATGACTGGAAGTCTATGGAATCCCTTAGCATGCTAGCAGTTACCATAGACTTCCAGGCATTGCGCTAATGCTAGTTAGCAATTGTGCTATCGCTAGTTAGAAACTTCCTTCAAACTGCACACAGAGACATAAAAAAGGTATTGACAAGTTCATCTGACACTGCCAAAATCCTGAAGTATCCATTTAGTGCTTCATATTGGAAGAGAGGTTTGGATCTCTCTTTCCTATCGGTCATTTCAAACAGCTCTTACACTAAAAGGGCATTATCATAATTTTACAATTTTACAGTATTGTTCCAAACTCACGTCTGGAAATATATATAAAACCCTGGAAATCACATTTTTGATTGCACTGGGCCTTTAAGGGTGGACTACGGTGCACTAGCTCAGCAATGCACTGCCCCCTATTACAGGATGCAAATGTAGCATCATAAACTGTAATCGCTAGAGGCCCTGTTTTATGACCACAAGTAATCAGGATACGTTTCTGAATATATATCGATGGGACCTAAGTAATTACAGCACTGGTTGGGTGTTATGCTGGTCAAAGGCGAGCAGCGTCAATTTATGTTTGGTTGATTAACCTTGATCCCTGCTTCCACACTCTCTCTTTTGCGGATTAGGAACAAATCATCCTGGAGCACCATTATGTCTCTTAGTTGTCCATTAGAGTCAGCTTTACAACTGTCTAGATGGCTGTCATAAGTCATCCCACCAACGTATATTATAATGACTGGACTCAAATACAGCTGAATGGGCTACAGATGTCGGATCTTAATTCGACCCATTTCGTCGCAGGAGGAAAATTATCCTGCAGCAGGAGTATTTGAATGAATATTGAATATTTATCATCACTGCTAGGGGGCAGCTGGAAGCGGTGTTTGAAGGCTATACAATGCAGTCCCATACCTACCATACAGATTCTGTAACCCTAACCCAACCTAATGGAATGGCCCCACCCCATGGCCCATCTGGCAATTTGTAAAATGTATACCAGTTCAATCTTCATATCCAAGATGGCGTAGCTGTCAGATGTCCTTTGTCCTCGTCTTGTCCCGTGTATATATATTTCATATCTTTTTATCTTTTTCTTCGCATATCTTTTTATGTATTTTATTCTAAAAACTCAACTTCAAAACACTCTCCTGCAACCCGCCTCACCAAATGTGGTGCGGATCTGTTTTTTCCCAAAAGTATTATTCAACTCGTATCCGAAATCCACAACAGAAGCTAGACAGAAGTTAGCCAGCTCACTCGCTAACGTTAATATTCAGCTAACCACGGCTAGCGGTCATCAGCTATCCTTTAGCTCGGAAAGCTATCGCCAGTTTTGTGCAACGCGACTCAGACCAGAGCATACCTGACCTATTTTCTCTCCATATCCCCGGATTTCTACCGCAAGCTCTGGATATTTACACCTGGATCTTGCAGCTAACTAGCTGCTATCCGAGTGTCTATTGGCTAACGTCGATTCCGGAGCAAACACCAATTATCCCGGAGCTAGCCAGCTGAAGAGTTCCATCAGCCACTCCTGGGCTACAATCACCTATCCGGACCCGTTTTACTGCCGATGCGGAGCCCCACCGGGCCTTCACGACTGGAATACCGACGTTATCTGCCCGAGGGAGTCATTCAACTGGCCCCTCCATCGCGAGGTAACCTGAATGCCCATCTGCTAACTGCGGCCCGCTAATCGTTAGCTGTCTTGAGCATATCGGCTGCTATCTGAACAGGTCTATCGAACAATCTTCTTGGGCCACTATAACTATAACTATTTTGACAATTGGATTGGTCCCCTCTACCACACGGAACCCCACTAATCTACCGACGTAAACGCACGGGGTGGCTAAAAACAGACCTCCATCCTCTGCTAGCTTGCTACCCATGGCTCAGCTAGCTGTCTGAATCGCCGTGACCCCAACCAACCTCACTAATCACTGGACCCTTATGATCACTCGACTAAGCATGCCTCTCCTTAATGTCAATATGCCTTGTCCATTGCTGTTCTGGTTAGTGTTTATTTGCTTATTTCACTGTAGAGCCTCTAGCCCTGCTCATTATACCTATTCCAACCATTCAGTTCCACCACCCATACATGCGATGACATCACCTGGTTTCAATGATGTTTCTCGAGACAATATCTCTTTCATCATCACTCAATGCCTAGGTTTACCTCCACTGTATTCACATCCTACCATACCTTTGTCTGTACATTATACCTTGAATCTATTTTATTGCCCCCAGAAACCTGCTCCTTGTACTCTCTGTTCCGGACGTCCTAGACGTCCAATTCTCATAGCTTTTAGCTGTACCCTTATCCTACTCCTTCTCTCTTTCTCTGGCGATGTAGAGGTGAATCCAGGCCCTGCAGTGCCTAGCTCCCCTCATATTCCCCAGGCGCTCTCTTTTGATGACTTCTGTAACCGTAAAAGCCTTGGTTTCATGCATGTTAACATTAGAAGCCTCCTCCATAAGTTTATTGTATTCACTGCTTTAGCACACTGCCAACCCGGATGTCTTAGCCATGTCTGAATCCAGGCTTAGGATGACCATCAATAACTCTGAAATCTCCATCCCTAACTACAACATTTTCAGACAAGATAGAACTGCCAAAGGGGGCGGTGTTGCAATCTACTGCAGAGATAGCCTGCAGAGTTCTGTCCTACTATCCAGGTCTGTACTCAAACAATTTGAACTTCTACTTTTAAAAATCTACCTCTCTAAAAACAAGTCTCTCACCGTTGCCGCCTGCTATAGACCACCCTCTGCCCCCAGCTGTGCTCTGGATACCATATGTAAACTGATTGCCTCCCATCTATCTTCAGAGCTCGTGCTGCTAGGTGACCTAAACTGTGACATGCTTAACACCCCAGCCATCCTACAATCTAAGCTTGATGCCCTCAATCTCACACAAATTATCAATGAACCTACCAGATACAACCCCAAAGCCGTAAACACGGGCACCCTCATAGATATCATCCTAACCAACTTGCCCTCTAAATTCACCTCTGCTGATTTCAACCAAGATCTCAGCGATCACTGCCTCATTGCCTGCATCCGTAAAGGGTCAGCGGTCAAACAACCTCCACTCATCACTATCAAACGCTCCCTGAAACATTTCAGCGAGCAGGCCTTTCAAATCGACCTGGCCCGGGTATCCTGGAAGGATATTGACCTCATCCCGTCAGTAGAGGATGCCTGGTTATTCTTTAACTTCTTGCGAATATAGGGGGTGCTGTTTCGACTTAGCATAAATTGGTCTCCAGATTAAACTGCCTAGTACTCAATTCTTGCTCGTACAATATGCATATTATTATTATTATTGGATAGAAAACACTCTCTAGTTTCTATAACCGTTGGAATTATGTCTCTGAGTGAAACAGAACTCATTCTACAGCACTTTTCCTGACAGGGAGTGAGATTTCAGAAATCTTGGCCCCTGTTCCCAGGTCAATTTTAATGTCCCGGCCTCCCGGGTGGCGCAGTGGTCTAGGGCACTGCATTGCAGTGCTAACTGCGCCACCAGAGTCTCTGGGTTCGCGCCCAGGCTCTGTCGCAGCCGGCCGCGACCGGGAGGTCCGTGGGGCGACGCACAATTGGCATAGCGTCGTCCGGGGTAGGGAGGGTTTGGCCGGTAGGGATATCCTTGTCTCATACACGGCGTTTCCTCCGACACATTGGTGCGGCTGGCTTCCGGGTTGGAGGCGCGCTGTGTTAAGAAGCAATACGGCTGGTTGGGTTGTGCTTCGGAGGACGCATGGCTTTCGACCTTCGTCTCTCCCGAGCCCGTACGGGAGTTGTAGCGATGAGACAAGGTAGTAATTACTAGCGATTGGATACCACGAAAATTGGGGAGAAAATGGGATAAAAAAAATAAAAAATAAAAAATAATAATAATATTAATGTCCCTGTGAATGCTATGGGGATACAAACACTGCCTACGCCTTCCTCTAGATGTCAGTAAGTGGTGACACTTTGAATGGAGTCGATTGCGCAATCAGGGCCTGTATAAAACACCAAAGACCGGAAGTACATGTCTTTTCTTCCCTGCGCTTGGCGCACGATGGACGTCGGACTGGCCTCTTTCCAAGCTTTGGTTTAGCCAGTAATATATCGCCGGTCATGTTTTTACTCGTTATAGGTGTTAAAAACATCATAAGGTAGTTAATTTAAACCGTTTTATAGCAATTTATATCCGTTTAGTGCCATTTTCTGGCATTTCTTTGTGACGCACTTCCAAGAGCTGGGCACTTTTCTAGTACATGCCGAACGTTAGTGGCCATTTCGACGGGACAAGAGGACATCTTTCGACCAAAAGACGATTAGACCGGAGAAAGGATACATTGCCCAAGATTCTGATGGGAGTTCAGCTAATAGTAAGAACTATTTATGATGATAAATCGTTGTTCTGTAGAAAAATGTTAAACGCATATTCCGCCATTTTCTTTGGGGTAGCTTCGCTTTGGCGCACCCTGTATTGCACAGTAAGGATAATTTAAAAAATGTAATTCAGCGATTGCATTAAGAACTAATTTGTCTTTCAATTGCTGTCCACCCTGTATTTTTTAGTCAAGTTTATGAATATTTATTCATTAGACTAGATCACTGTCCAATATGGCGCCTGACATTTTCAGGCCAGTTTTGCTACTATTCTCATTGTATAACCACGTTTTTTTGTGGCTAAATATGCACATTTTCGAACAAACCCTATATGTATGTTGTAATATGATGTTACAGGAGTGTCATCGGAAGAATTCTGAGAAGGTTAGTGAAAAAATTAATACATTTTGGTGGTGATAATGCTATCGCTCTTTTTGCATTGAATCAATGCTGGGGTAATGTTTACACATGTGGTATGCTAATATAACGATTTATTGTGTTTTCGCTGTAAGAAACGTAGAAAATCTGAAATATTGTCTGGATTCACAGGATCTGTGTCTTTCAATTACTGTACGCTGTGTATTTTTAAGAAATGTTTTATGATTAGTAATTAGGTAATAGACGTTGCTCTCTGTATTTATTCTAGTCGAGTTGTGATGGGGGCTGCAATTGTAAACTATGATTTATACCTGAAATATGCAAATTTTTCTAACAAAACCTATGCTATACAATAAATATGTTATCAGACTGTCATCTGATGAGGTTTGTTTCTTGGTTAGTGCTATTTATATCTTTATTTGGTCGAATTTGTGATAGCTACTGATGCAGTAAAAAAATGGTGGAGTAAGAAAAATGGTGTCTTTTGCTAACGTGGTTAGCTAATAGATTTACATATTGTGTCTTCCCTGTAAAACATTTTAAAAATCAGAGATGATGGCTTGAATCACAAGATCTGTATCTTTCATTTGGTGTCTTGGACTTGTGATTTCATGAACATTTTATTTTATGATATCCCTGTAACTTTAGGCTAGGCTATGCTAGTCAGCTTTTGTGATGGGGGTGCTCCTGGATCCGGGTTTGTGAGGCGTTAGAGGTTAACAACCCTCCAGACGAGCTTCAATGCCATACAACTCTCCTTCCGTGGCCTCCAACAGCTCTTAAATACAAGTAAAACTAAATGCATGCTCTTCAACTGATCGCTGCCTGCAGCTGCCCGCCCGTCCAGCATCACTACTCTGGACGGCTCTGACTTAGAATATGTGGACAACTACAAATACCTAGGTGTCTGGTTAGACTGTAAACTCTCCTTCCAGACTCACATTAAGCATCTCCAATCCAAAGTTAAATCTAGAATTGGCTTCCTATTTCGCAACAAAGCATCCTTCACTCATGCTGCCAAACATACCCTCGTAAAACTGACCATCTTACCAATCCTCGACTTCGGCGATGTCATTTACAAAATAGCCTCCAATACCCTACTCAATAAATTGGATGCAGTCTATCATAGTGCCATCCGTTTTGTCACTAAAGCCCCATATACCACCCAACTCTGTGACCTGTACGCTCTCGTTGGCTGGCCATCTCTTCATACTCGTCGCCAAACCCACTGGCTCCAGGTCATCTACAAGACCCTGTTAGGTTTTCTCTGCTCGCTGGTCACCATAGCAGCACCCACGCGTAGCACGCGTTCCAGCAGGTATATCTCACTTGTCACCCCCAAAGCCAATTCCTCGTTTGGCCACCTCCCCTTCCAGTTCTCTGCTGCCATTGACTGGAACAAACTACAAAAATCTCTGAAACTGAAAACACTTATCTCTCTCACTAGCTTTAAGCACCAGCTGTCAGAGCAGCTCACAGATAACTGCACCTGTACATAGCCCATCTATAAATAGCCTAAACAACTACCTCTTCCCCTACTGTATTTATTTATTTATTTTGCTCCTTTGCACCCCAGTATTTCTACTTTGCACACTCATCTACTGTCGAATCTACCATTCCCGTATTTTAATTGCTATATTGCATTTACTTCGCCACCAAGGCCTATTTATTGCCTTTACCTCCCTTATCTCACCTCATTTGCTCACATTGTATATAGACTTGTTTTTCTACTGTATTATTGACTGTATGTTTGTTTTACTCCATGTGTAACTCTGTGTTGTTACATGTGTCGAACTGCTTTGCTTTATCTTGGCCAGGTCGCAGTTGTAAATGAGAACTTGTTCTCAACTTGCCTACCTGGTTAAATACAGGTGAAATTAAATAAATAAATAAAATGGTGGTTCTACAGCACGGCAAAAAAAGGGCCGCGGGGCATGTTTCTTACATATAGGATGGCATCTGTGATTTGGTTATGCATACTGTAGGCCTATAATGTGGACTGGAATTATGCACTTCTTTCAAACCATGAAGCTGGGAGAGATGATGGTTCATTGATGATGGTTAATTGATGATGGTTCATTGATTTGTGCAGGACAGTGATTTAATAGGATAATAGGTGTACTAGGCCTAATGAAATAGATGAATGGGGCTGTCAACTCAGCCAGACATTCACACTCAAATATTTTCGATCTCCTCTCTTTGAGAATTCTTTACAGATATGTATTTCTATCTGTCATATGAAACTGCTGGCATGTGTGGTGCACATTAGACCATTTATTTTGTCCACTACTTGCATTTTGGAACATTTGTGCATTTTACCATGTGCCCATTGCTGCGCTTATACTGTGAAGAAATAATGGATTATTACAATTTTAAACAAAACGTTCTGATCTAGTCCATCTGTCTTGTTGTGTTTATAGGCTATGCAGCCTATGCAGGCTATTTTTAGACTGCAAGTCCACTGGGCATTAGTTCAAGTAGCCTATGTAGGCTATGTGCAGGCAACAGCGTGACTCGTGTGAATTCTTCTGTGGATTAAAACATGTACATATTTGTAGGGGGTAGACGTATTTTTCATTATGGAACACTTTATTTGGATAGTCAATCTATAGTTGCTCTACAGACTATTAGTAACATTTCAACTAACTATCTACTAAACCTAACCCTAGCTCTAACCTTAACCTAACCCTTATTCAAAAAGTAACCCTAACTCTCTAACCTTGCCCGAACCCTTATTCTAAACATAACCCTAACTCTCTAACCTTACCCTAACCCTTATTTTAAACTTAACCCTAACTCTCTAACCTTACCCTAACCCTTATTCTAAAATTAACCCTAACTCTCTAACCTTGCCCGAACCCTTATTCTAAACATAACCCTAACTCTCTAACCTTACCCTAACCCTTATTTTAAACTTAACCCTAACTCTCTAACCTTACCCTAACCCTTATTCTAAACCTAACCCTAACTGTAACCTTAACAAGCAGTTGATTATCAACAGATAATTTGTTGATAGTATGATCATCTGGACTATCCAAATAAAGTGTGACCATTGTTTTATTACATGTTTAAGGCAAGCAATAGGCAGAAAAAATTAGTGGTTGCCTCAATGCCTGTCTGGTCCAGCAGTTACACCCGCTAACCCCGACATACATACAGTATGCCAGTTGGCATCGGTTCGAATCTGGCCCATTGCCCTTTGACTCATTCTTCCCCATTTTTCAACACTGTTATCTCTCAAAAGCAACAAGAATTACGAAAGGAGTGGGACTGCCCCACTCCTTAAAAAATACCTGTAAGGTAGAATAATGATAGGCAGGTATAATGATAATACAGTAGGATGATGATACAAGCTAGGTTTAATAATATGCCATTTAGCAGTGGGAGTATTGTAACATTAACACATGGATGTGGCAAAGTGCCAGATTCTTGAACGATAATAATGACCAAATCATTGTGGCATGATGAAAGAGACAGGGTTGGAGCTAATTGCAGGAGTGGGGATGGTCAAATCAAATCAAAGGTTATTTGTCACACACGCCAAATTCAACAGGTGTAGACTTTACAGTGAAATGCTTACTTATGAGCCCTTTTCCAACAATTTTTTTTTTTGAAGTAAGAAAAATTAGCAATTTTTTAAAATGAATAGTAACACAATAAAATAACAATAACAAGACTATATACAAGGAGTACCGGAACCAAGTCAATGTGCAGGGGTACTAGGTAGTTGAGGTAATTGAGGTAATATGTACATGTACGTAGGGGTACAAGTGACTAGGCAATCAAATCAAATCAAATCCAATGTATTTATATAGCCCTTCTTACATCAGCTGATATCTCAAAGTGCTGTACAAAGTGCTGTACAATCAGGATAGATAATAAACAGAGTAGCAGCAGCATATGTGAAGATTGTGAAAGAGTGTGAAAGTGTGTCTATGTGTGAGTGTGTGAGCGTATGTGTGTGTTTTGTGTGTGTGAGCGTATGTAGTGTGTGTATGTGAATGTTGGAGTGTCAGCATAGTATGTGTGAGTGTGTAGGTAGAGTTCAGTAAGTGTGCATAGTGCCGGTGCAAGAGAGTCAGTGCAAATAAAAATGAGGTCAATAGTCAGGGTAGGGTTTAGTCAGGGTTTGATTAATTGTTCAGCAGTCTTATAGCTTGGGGGTAGAAGTTGTTAAGGAGCCTTTTGGTCCTAGACTTGGCGCTCCAGTACCGCTTGCCGTGTGGTAGTAGAGAGAACAGTCTATGACTTGGGTGACTGGAGTCTTGACAATTTTTAGGACCTTCATCTGAGACCGCCTGGTATAGAGGTCTTGTATGACAGGGAACTCGGCCCCAGTGATGTACTGGGCCGTACGCACTACCTTATCGCCTTATGGTTATATGCCAAGCAATTCCCATACCAAGTGGTGATGCAGCCAGTCAAGATGTTCTCAATTGTGCAGCAGTATAACTTTTTGAGGATCTGAGGGCCCATGCTAAATCTTTTCAGCCTCATGAGCGGGAAGAGGCATTGTCATGCCCTCTTCACGACTGTGTTTGTGTGTTTGGACCATGATAGGTCCTTAGTGATGTGGACACAGAGGAACTTGAAGCTCTCGACCCACTCCACTAAAGCCCCATCGATGTCAATCAGCTGTCAATCAACTGATGGACCAAATCATCTTGTCGACTCAGCCAGGGAAACAAACAGTAGCCTATTATCAGTTTTCACAACCTTCTGACAACGGATAGGCTAACGAGTAGCCTATAGAATGTATTGGAATATAAGAAAATAACAAGGGGCCTATTGCAACCATCGATGGCACAGCTGGTCTCAATTGCAACCATTATTGGTCACCTCATTACCGCTCCCTAAACTATGTCTTTCAAGATATCTTAGGCCGCTGGTTGGTTTTGTCATTGAACAATTTAGTCCATTTTAACAGACTACGGGCGATTAATCTATTTGTCAGACATTCCAATGTGTATCAGTAGCTAGGTTTCCATCCAATTGGTGACAGATTTTTATGCAAATATTCTAAATCTGCATATGAAACTATGTGCATTTTCCCACCAGTGGTGTTTCCACCAAACGGACTTGTTGTGGATAAAAATCAGTGTGTGTTGACGTAGTGCACACAAAATGACCTTTTTCCATTAAGTTTTCATGTACCGAATAAAAATCGAAAGTTCAGTGTTTCCATCACATTTCAACTCCACTGTTGTGTTAAATTGCAAATGTTCCTACTCTGGTCTTGGCAGATGCATTCTAGCCAACAGCTCACAGATACAGTGCAGGTAGGCTAGTCTACATGATGAGATTATTATGGATAAGAGACAGAATATTTTGTATTTGTCAAACGCCAGTCAAGCATCGATCATCATGTCACCAGAATAAGGCCCTCTGTATTTATTAGAAAAGAGCATCAAGCTCATCACTGTGCACTTTCACCACACTGTAAAGTTCATTATAACTTATTTCATCTGTAGCCTAATAAACTGCATGCTTTCCCGAGTCGTAGTGGGTGGACCACACACCATATAATCGTGTGACTCCAAGTTTACTTCGATATGATGGTTATTATATCAATATATGCGCATAAAGGCATTTCCACTGCCATTTCTTGCATAATTAATTTTACAGACACAAAAAGATCCCACCATGTTGAACGAACAAATGATCTGTCAACATTTATTACATTATACCAAAACTTCCTGTTTCCATCACAGCTGTTTTTTTATACGGTATGATTTTACTCGCATAAGAACTGTGGATGGAAACATGGTTAGAGTATGGCTGCATTTCACATACATTTTTGTACATTTGAATATTACAGAAATAGGACCTAGGCTTAGCGTTTGAGCGAGCGAGAGAGATTATGATTTTGATATTAAGCCCTGATACCAATGACTCGTCTGCCCCCGCATGGAGAGAAAGAGAACTGCTCATTTTGATGCAACAGGATAAGTCTCTGCAACAAAAGAGTGATCAAATTAGGATGGCACAGCTGTATGTCGTCGACCACTGCTGGTATTGACTATCCATAGAGGCACCTTTATCCCCTGTCAGGCTACGCTTTATCAGTGAGTACATTTACATTCACACTAATAATTCGATATTATACTGATTATGCAATAGTCACGGCGGGGGTGGGTGTGGGGGGGTGTACTAAGCTAACTTATGGAATTATTTTAAGATGGTCATAACATGGATCATTTTGCTATTTGATTTTGAATTTTAGGACCGCTTTAGGTATATATATATTTTTTTAAAGTGATTTGATAAAATATTGACTTTGGCCTTTACTACTGTAGCCCATAGAAATGCATTGAATAACACATTCGTAAATGGCAAAAAAGACAGTCAAAAAATGTCTCATAAGGAATAAGGTTTTGAAGTGTCTGTCCTACATCTAGGAGATGTATTTAACACTATTTAACCTCTTATTTTTGTTGGTAGGAAACTACCTCTTATACTTCCGTTTGTTTGTAAGGGTTACCTTCAGACGAGTCCTGTGACATTTGTGGGGGTTGTTGAGCAAAACAAAAAACATCGTGTTCGTGAGATTCTTCCCTTTCCATAGTGGGATCATATTAGCTTGTAGCTCAAACGGTTTGGAAAGGACAGACAGAAGTTGGCACATCAGCGTTACCGACTTCAGAGGAGTCCAGTGATACATAAGGGGGTGGTAGAGCAAAACGGGGAACACCACAGAGTGGTCATAATACTTGTAGGCCAAACCATTCAGATGCTACAGACGTTTTAGTGAGAATAACGATTTTTGGGATGTCTCATGGTCTGACAAACATCACTGTAGATCGGCCACCCTCCACCGCAGATGCGGAAGGCCGACATAGGTGGATGCGGTAGACTGAGACACAGCCCATGCAAAAACATATCTCTAGTTTAAATTGACAGATCGTGATGGGGATTTTTGCATTATGTTACTTAGATTGATGCACAGGTGCTTCAATAGACTCTTAAGGATTAAAACACCTGGTTTTCTGAGCAATCATTCAAATTATTAGGACATGTAAACACCTTTTTAAGCGGCATTCCAGGGATTTATTTGTTCGACGCATGTGCTAGCACCAGTCGTGCGAGCCTCCCCCTTTATCGCAACTGAAGTGAGTTCAGAACAACTGAATGGATGTGTCTTAGAAGTAGTTTTCACATACAAACTTAATATGTCCGAACATGGTCGCTTTGGTAGAACTTTCATTTTGAGGGCACTTTTCTGCGTTCAGGTAGCCTGATTTTAGATATGTCCATGAAAACAGAATTATTAGGGAAACCGTTCTTCTTGCAAAGCATGTAAATGTTTTGATCAAACTATTATATTAATCTGACTATCCACAATAATCACATTATTGTGTGCATGTAACCGTACTCAGTGTTTCCTCCCCTAGGAGGGGAGGGGGTGACTGGGGTCTTCCTGGGGCATACATCTAGGTAGACGTATAGAGGTATGCAGTGGTAGCCACGATTTAGCAGCATATACTGGAAACACTGGTTTTATAATTAGATTAGCCCTGTATTGTCAAGGTTACCTTGCTAATAATTTTTGATCTGCAAGTTTTTGACCGTCAGATGACTAGGGCTTTGAAAAGGGGACAATAGTTACATTTGAACTCCAATCAAAAGGCCTGATCTTATAAACTTAACTTGCCCCTCTCTCTCTTTTTTATTTATCTACGCCACCAGGATTCATTTGCTAGATTTGATTAAATCCTTGCCGGTGGGGGGAGAGAGTTCCCATGAAAATTGTAAAAGGTTTTATGGGCTTAATTTCTCCTGTGACAGTGTGATAGTTATATGTTGGTGTTCCATCACTCTAGCACATCCCAGCCAGTGATAAGTCACTGAGGCTGTCTGTCTGCTCTGCTCTGGGCCCATGCAGAGGTTCCTGTCCTGACCAATCACATCACACCCCCCAGACCAGGCAGAAGTATCCTGTATCACGCAACACTGCAGTAAATCTACATAACAGTAGTAGACTGGACATAGCAATGTATTTAGCTGACTGCTGTTCAATGACCTTTGTTCTCACACCATTCACTACTTAGGCCTCCATTTTAAACAACATTTAAACATTTAAAACAACTGTGAACAACTAAGGAACATCCAAATAAAGAAGCTACAGCAATATACACTCACCGGCCAGGTACACCCATCTAGTACTAGGTCGGATCCCCCTTTTCCTCCAGAACAGCCTGAATTTTTGGGGGCATGGATTCTACAAGGTGTCGGAACTATTTTTTGCTCAATTGTTATCAAGGAACCTAACGTGTGCCAGGAAAACATTCCCCACACCAATACACCACCACCACCATGGTACCGTTGACACCAGGCAGGTTGGGGCCATGGACTGTTACACCAAATCCTGACTCTGCCATCAGCATGACGCAACAGGAATCGGGATTCCTCGCACCAGGCAATTTTTTCCCACACCTCAATTGTCCAACATTGGTGATCGCGTTCCCACTGGAGCCGCTTCTTCTTATTTTTAGCTGATAGGAATGGAACCCGGTGTGGTCTTCTGCTGCAATAGCCCATCCGTTACAAGGGCCAACGAGTTGTGCGTTTCGAGATGCTGTTCTGCATACCACTGTTGTACTGCGCCGTTATTTGTCTGTTTGTGGCCCGCCTGTCAGCTTGTACGATTCTTGCCATTCTCCTTCAACCTCTCTCATCAACCAGCCGTTTTCACCCACAGCACTGCTGCTGACTGGATGTTTTTTGTTTGTCACACCATTCTCTGTAAACTCTAGACACTGTTGTGCGTGAAAAGCCAAGGAGGGTGACTGTTTCTGCGCTACTAGATCTGTCGCGCCTGGCAAAGACAATCACACCCCTCACAAAGACGCTTAGGTCACTCGTTTTGCCCATTCAATCGAACAGTAACTGAATGCCTCGATGCCTGTCTGCCTGCTTTATATAGCTCATCACGGCCACATGACTCACTGTCTGTAGGAGCGATCCATTTTCATAAACGGGGTACCTAATAAACTGTCCGGTGAGTGTATATGAATGTGGTATGCACAGAGACAGGTAAACATATGTACTACTGATATAGTCGTATCTCGAACCCACAACAAGCAGAGGACAAGCAGGAGCAGAGAATAACAACATGAGAGGAATGCGGATATCACCCCACCATCAATGAGGGAGAATACTGATGCTGCCTCCACCTCCACACAGTCTCTCTCTCACGGACAAACCATGACCTCTACACTCCTGTTCTAGCCTGTTCCCATCACATCCTCCCAAGCTCCTTGTGAGGAAGAATCCTGGCTCTACTGTAGGTCAGTGACCTGGATAAAACCCCATGTTGATGGAGCAAACACACTGTAAACATTTCCCAACCTCCGTCTGCCTGTTACGTCTTTCTTTCATCTGCCAGAGTAACTTTCTAACAACCAGGTGCTTCCTCATCCTGTAGGATGGATGGGGCCAAATAGAAAAACTTATCTCACATGCTCATCAGAAAAGGTAAGCCAACAACACGAAGGACTGTGCTCTACATAGTTCTTAGCACGAGGGACTGCTCTGTGCATTGTCCTCAACACGAGAAACGGCCCTGTGCATTTTTCTCAACACGAGGGAATGCGGTGAACATTGTCCTTAAATTACAGGGACAGGCCTAGGAGCCACTCTAAGGGGGAGCATAACACTGTACTAGACTAGAAATAGTCTTTGTCTGTCCCTCTGTGTTGATTGATAAATACGTACCCAGGTGTCACGCCCTGGCCTTATTATTCTTCGTTTTCTTTATTATTTTAGTTAGGTCAGGGTGTGACATGGGGAATGTTTATGTTTTGTTGGTTTTGGGTGTTTATTTGGTAAAGGGGTTATGGGGTGTAGTAGATGGTTTTGTGTTGAGTGTATATGTCTAGCGTTGTCTATGTAAGAACGTTAGTAGCCTGTATGTTTGTGCACAACGTTTGTAGCTTCACGGTCGTTTTGTTGTTTTGTATAGTTTGTATTAAGTGTTTCGTGTTTATTTTTCGTCATCTTTAAAAAATAAAAGAAGATGGCTTATTTTCCTAAAGCTGCGTTTTGGTCCATCAATCCGCCACACGATCGTGACAGAATTACCCACCATAGGACCAAGCGGCATGGAAGGCGGCAACAGGACCTACCCACAAAGGATTTCTGGACATGGGAGGAGATACTGGATGGTAAGGGGCCTTGGGATCAACCTGGAGAATATCGCCTCTCTCGTGAAGAGCTGGAGGCAGCGAAAGCCGAGAGGAGGCGATATGAGGAGGCAGCACGGAGACAAGGCTGGAGACCCGTGAGTACAACCCAAAAATTTCTTGGGGGGGGCCTTAAAGGGAGTGTGGCGAAGTCAGGTAGGAAACCTGCGCCTACTCCCTGTACTTACCGTGGAGAGCGGGAGTACGGGCAGACACCGTGTTACGCAGTAGAGCGCACGGTGTCTCCTGTACGCGTGCATAGCCCGGTTCGGTACATTTCAGCTCCACGTATCGGCCGGGCTAGACTGAGCGTTGAGCCGTATGTCATGAAGCCGGCCCAACGCATCTGGTCACCAGTGCGTCTCCTCGGGCCGGCGTACATGGCACCAGCCTTACGCATGGTGTCCCCGGTTCGCCTACATAGGCCGGTGCGGGTCATTCCACCTCCCCGCACTGGTCAGGCGACGGGGAGCATACAACCAGGTAAGGTTGGGCAGGCTCGGCGTTTAAGGGAGCCAGTACGCCTGCACGGTCCGGTATTTCCGGCGCCACCTCCCCGCCCCAATCCAGTACCACCAGTGCCTCCTCCACGCACTAGCTATATGGTGCGTGTCTCCAGCCCTTTACCACCAGTGTCTAAACCACGCACCAAGCCTCCTGTGTGTCCCCAGAGTCCTGTGCGTCCTGTTGCTGCTCCCCGCACTAGCCCTGAGATGCGTGTCCCCAGCCCGGTGCCACCAGTCCCGGCACCACGCACCAGGCCTACAGTGCGCCTCAGCCGGCAGGAGTCTGCCGTCTGCACAGCGTTGACTGAACTGCTCGTCTCCCCAGCGCCATCTGAGCCATCCGTCTCCCCAGCGCCATCTGAGCCATCCGTCTCCCCAGCGCCATCTGAGCCATCCGTCTGCAATGAGCCTGCAAAGCCGCCCGTCTGCCATGAGCCTGCAAAGCCGCCCGCCAGACAGGAGCCGCTAGAGCCGCCAGCCAGACAGGAGCCGCTAGAGCCGTCCGTCAGACAGGATCTGCCAGAGCCGCCAACCAGACAGGATCTGCCAGAGCCGCCAACCAGACAGGATCTGCCAGAGCCGCCAACCAGACAGGAGCAGCCAGATCAGTCAGCCAGCCATGAGCAGCCAGATCCGTCAGCTAGCCATGAGCAGCCAGATCCGTCAGCTAGCCATGAGCAGCCAGATCCGTCAGCTAGCCATGAGCAGCCAGATCCGTCAGCTAGCCATGAGCAGCCAGATCCGTCAGCTAGCCATGAGCAGCCAGATCCGTCAGCTAGCCATGAGCAGCCAGATCCGTCAGCTAGCCATGAGCAGCCAGATCCGTCAGCTAGCCATGAGCAGCCAGATCCGTCAGCCAGCCATGAGCAGCCAGATCCGTCAGCCAGCCATGAGCAGCCAGATCCGTCAGCCAGCCATGAGCAGCCAGATCAGTTAGCCAGCCATGAGCAGCCAGATCAGTTAGCCAGCCATGAGCAGCCAGATCAGTTAGCCAGCCATGAGCAGCCAGATCCGTTAGCCAGCCATGAGCAGCCAGATCTGTCAGCCAGCCATGGGCCGTCCCTCAGTCCGGAGCTGCAGTCCCTCAGTCCGGAGCTGCAGTCCCTCAGTCCGGAGCTGCAGTCCCTCAGTCCGGAGCTGCCATTCCTCAGTCCGGAGCTGCCCCTTACCCTGGAGCTGCCCCTTACCCTGGTGCTGCCCCTTACCCTGGTGCTGCCCCTTACCCTGGTGCTGCCCCTTACCCTGGTGCTGCCCCTTACCCTGGTACTGCCCCTTATCCTGGTACTGCCCCTTACCCTGGTACTGGTCCTTAGTCCGGAGCTGTCCCTTAGTCCGGAACTCCCCCTTAATGCAATGGGGTTAATGTGGAGGGGGGTCGTTTGGAGGAAGCCTAGGAGGTGGTTAGGTACTGTGGTGACGTGGGGACTACGACCAGAGCCGGAGCCGCCACCGTAGAGGGGAGCCCACCCAGACCCTCCCCTAGACTGTGTATGGTGCGCCCGGAGTTCGCGCCTCAAGGGGGGGGTTATGTCACGCCCTGGCCTTATTATTCTTCGTTTTCTTTATTATTTTAGTTAGGTCAGGGTGTGACATGGGGAATGTTTATGTTTTGTTGGTTTTGGGTGTTTATTTGGTAAAGGGGTTATGGGGTGTAGTAGATGGTTTTGTGTTGAGTGTATATGTCTAGCGTTGTCTATGTAAGAACGTTAGTAGCCTGTATGTTTGTGCACAACGTTTGTAGCTTCACGGTCGTTTTGTTGTTTTGTTGTTTTGTTAAAGTGTTTTTGTGTCGTGTTCATCTTCGTGTTATAATAAAAGAAGATGGCTTATTTTCCAACTGCAGCATTTTGGTCCGTTAATCCGCCACACGATCGTGACACCAGGTTGGAGGAGGATCTTCCCTCTGCAGCCCAGTCCCCCGGCCCACCGCCCACGGCCTACCCCTGTCCCTCTGTGTTGATTGATAAATACGTACCCAGGTTGGAGGAGGCTCTTCCCTCTGCAGCCCTGTCCTTCAGGCCCTCAGCGATGGCCAGTTGCTGTTCATGGTACTGCTTGGCTCTCTCCAGGTCCTGCATGCAGCGTGCAGCGTGCCCCAGCCCAGCGTATGCCCTCATCTCTATAGGCTGCTCCTCCAGCTCCTGGGCCAGCTCCAGCACATGGGTGTGGTAGGACATGGCCTTGTCAAAGTTACGGTGGTAGTGGTAGGCACTGCCCAGGTTGCTGTAGGCACGGGCCTCCTCCCTCTTGTTGGTCAGGGCCTTGGCGATGCCCAGGTGCTGCTCGTGGCATTGTACAGCGTTTTCAAAGTCGCCCATAGCAATGTAGACAGCGCCCATGTTGCCCAGCTCTCGTGCCTCTGACAGCTGGTCTTTGGATTGCTTTGCCAGTAGGACACACTGCTTGTGGCTGGCCAGGGCATTAGGGTAGTCCCCGATGGCTGTATACACATGACCCAGGCTGCTCAGAGCCATAGAAGCTGCCTGGAGACACAGAGAGACAAACATCAAGCAATTAAGGTCACATAGTAAAAACACTTAGAAACTAAAGCTTGTGAAAATGACCTACATTTGGTCAAAATTTGACTGAGTTGATTGCTTTTGCATCGCAAACACAACACACTCCCTCAACATCCCTCAACATCCCATTCCCCAAAGTATATTTAAAAAAAAAACATTTGTGTAAAAATCTAAACTCCCAAATCTCTTTGGAGGCATATTGCAAACAACAAACAAAAATGCTTTGATTCCTTTTAGTGATCAGAGGGGGGTAAACCCTGTTGCAGATTAGCACAGTGGCAGGCTTGTTTTAAAGCCAACAGTTTCCCTTCATGGAGTGTGCCACCACCAATGGAACAAAGAGCCAGTTAATCAAGAGGAAATGAGAGGCTTAACTTCACTCTTCAGCTGTGGGTGGGAGACAGACCTACTAACTGACTGACTGACTGACTGATTCTCCTCATCTATTCAACACTGGCAACACTTCTCTATCAGGAGGGCTGATGCTGGGTATAATTTGTAGCATATTCTTATCTATCGCTTCAACAGGATCTTTCTCCTCTCACCCCCATCCACCTGCATAGATATGAAGTCGAACACAAAGTGTAGGGTGTGCAGTAAAGTGGAGTTGTCTGAAACAGTGCAGGCCTGACCCTCTAAGTAACACACTCATTGTAGGTTTATTAGCTGTTATATAGAGGGTAAACTGCTGGGAATTGGGGGCGGCTGTATCTGTGTGGACAGATGTTGCATTAATTGCAGAGGAGAGGGTCAGCTAATAACGCATCTCCTCCCTCCCTCTCTCTCCCCTTCTCTCCCTCTCTGTGTCCTACAGAACGGGGGGGGGGGGGGCCGGGAGGGGGTTGGACCGGGGCCAGGGAAGAGGATAATCACCCTGACAATTAAGGCCACAACTCTGCTTGATTTCCCTGCCTGGGTAGAAGCCTCTGTGACACTGATACTTGGGGTTACACTGAGTGCATTTAGAAGTAACCAAGCAAAGGATGACTGGAAAGTCAAACAACTCCAGTAATGGATTATTATTAACTTCATTCTGTGCTGTTTGCTAAGCCTTCATTCTGTGTTGCTCATCATCAAAAGGCATGTGCCTCAACAGTGCTGAGGTCACTATTGAATGTTAATGTCAACACATCTGAAAAAGCAATCACTCATGTATAAACGCAATGGCACGTGTTAACCCACTTTAGTTTATTACAGGAAAACACTGCGCTTTAAAATCAAGATACAGAATTCCATGAACACCGCAATAAGTAATTTAGTGAAGAAATGTCGAGGTAATTCCTGCTCCCACACAGAGAGAAAGAGAGAGAGTTTCACAGCACCTTTGCTCTGAGAATGCAAAATGAACACATTGCTTTTATTGAGTTCTATTAATTCATAAAAAACAATGCATAACCTAAGAAAAAATCCATACTGTAAAACACTTTCTCACACTTATACAAACACACACAAGCTGGAAAACACATACACATTTTCTACCTTTCATACTTTATGTTTCTCAAACACACATACACACAAACACACACAACAGTGCTACCTTTCTTTCATTTCACAGGGCTGCTGATGCCTGGAACATATTACCTGCCGACATAAGGACTTCCAGCAGTTTGCTGGAGTTTAAAGCCTCGACAAGATATTATATGGGGCCTAGGAGGCAATTACCTCCCGTCACAACTGTTGCTGTTTCATGTTCACAGATAGCCTATCTAGGTCTGCTCAATTACATGTGCTGTTTGAAGCTCCGCTCAGCTCCATCTCTCCAACTCCAACTTCCACTCTGTGAGCAGAGAAACCGAGAGGATTCCTCTGCTCTCTCTCTGTCTCTTGGGAAAATGAGTGAGACGAGGAGGGAGGGAGGGAGAGAGAGAGAGAGAGAGCAATCTTTCACCACAGTTGAGATGAGTTGTGCTTGTGATCAGTGTCCCTTAAAGTGAGACTGCAACATTGCATTTTCTCCCCAGATAGAGAGTTGATGGGGAGTCAGTGGAGGAGCGAGTCTTGCCTGCCACTGTAGATGTGTTCTGCTAGGCTTGGGGACAGACAGACAGATGCTGGGACCCATTTTACAGTCAGTGGTGACTACAGCCCTCACTCAGCACTGCTCAAGTAGACTGATCACAAGTACCCAGCGGTCCAAGAAGGGAACATTTCCTTTAAACATTTGATTTCTGCAACGGCGACTGTTCTAATTTAATTTAATTTATTTTCTTTACTTATCTATCCCCCCTCCCTTCCCCTCCCCCCACCTCTCTCATTCCATCTGAGCAGTCAGATCTGATTGTGTTTACAGAGTCCGGCCCTTCTCCGGATGTGTGCTGATTTGATTAATCCAAACGTCGGCCTTTATAAACTGTTGATAAACCGCTGGTTCTTATCAACACATTGATCCCCTAATGAAAGGTAAACTGGTGCAGCCCCCTGAGGGAGGGTGGAGGGTTGTGGGGGTGTTCTCCAGACAACATCTTCATCAGAACAGCTTGGCTGAAGAGCACTATTCCATTTCTACAACGCAGGCAGGGACAGTGTTTAACATTCCTGGCTGATACTCCAATGACAGCCATTTGTCGTGGATATGTTTATATTGTACAACACATTAGACAAATGGCTATTTTCATACCACATGCTAGTGGTAATGCATCGTCGTTAACATAGTGACCCTCAGGGCTGAATGTAGATTTCATTTCTTACCGGTACGGGACACTCACATTTGTTTTTATACTCCACAATTACAGGGCAGCCTACTCTGACACTGACAAACAGATCAATAAAAACCATGTTGTCTGATCCATATAATTGGCCTACAAAAAGGGGAGACACAAATACGATATGACGTCCATCTAACCTGGAGGAGGAAATGACTGTCCAAAATCAAACAAAAGTGGTGCTGACCCACTGACAAAGACAGTGAATATGTACACTCACCGGGGATATGGCCGATCTTCTCCGCTGGTGCCAATAAGATAGGCTACTGTTCGCTCAACTAAGTTAACAACAACAATTTTGGGGGCCTCCCGAGTAGCGCAGCGGTCTAAGACACTGCATTGCAGTGCTTGAGCCGTCACTACAGACCCGGGTTCGATCTCAAGCTGTGTCACAACCAGCCATGACCGGGAGTCCCATAGGGCGGCGAACAATTGGCACAGCGTCGTCTGGGTTAGGGAAGGGTTTGGCCAGAGGGGCTGTACTTGTCTCATTGCGCACTAGCGACTCCATTTGGCGGGCCGGGTGCCTGCAGGCTGACTTCCGACCAATTGGTGCGGCTGGCTTCTGGGTTAAGCGGGAGGGTGATAAGAAGTGTGGTTTGGCGGGTCATGTTTCGGAGGACGCATGACTCGACCTTCGCCTCTCCCGAGCCTGTTGTGGAGTTGCAGCGATGAGACAAGATCGCAATTGGATATCACGAGAAAAAGGGGGTAAAAAACAAAAGGCTACTTTTCGTTCAATTAAGTTAAGAATTTTGATATGTAACAGACAGACTTGAGTCTTTTCATTGTCTTCTCTTTACAGCAATAGCCATTTGCTTTCCAAACAGTTTTCCGCGACTGTATTTTTAAATATTGCGGTATGACTGGTTGGGTCTCTCTGCATTTCACTGACAGTCGCAACTCAACAATCATCTATTTGGTATTTGCAGTGCACACTGCCCAAATTGCAGGCCCTTCCGACTATGCGATTTAAAACAATCCACAGCTTTTTCTTTCAAGAAGCTAATGATCCTCTGTGGCCAAACCATGCTTTCTGGTGTAGTAGCCTATTTTGAATGGTTTTATTTATTTCTGTATAGACAGGAGTAAGCTAATTAGGCTATATAATTTTGGCAATTTAATTAATGACATTTACTTTAGGGAAAGCTTAGCTTCCCTTAGCCTTATGGACACGTTGCCTATGCATTTTAATGTGTTATAAACACAACCAATCATGATGTTTTCATCTTACTGTCAAACATCACTTAACAAAGGCGCTCCTGTTAGCTACCTGATGGCTCCTGTTAGCTACTCTACCACATTCGTTCACTCACAAAAACACTTCAGCATTCAAACCCCAACAGTGCACTTTGCACCAGCAATTTAATGAATGGAAAGAGACATCATGATGCCATTCAAATGATGTCCTTACAACTGCAGTTACAAAACACCTAAAATCCACTGTTGTCCACGTACGCCTTGGTCACGGCCACTCATCTCCGCCTTGACAAAATGTAAGTGTTCTCCTCAAACCACAACGCAATTTGGAGCGCACACCACCCAGTTTCCAGTCAATTCGCAAATTTGTCATGCTGCTGAAATGCAGTAATGTTAGATAATAGTGTAGTCACCTATAGTTTTTTGGGCGTGTTGTATTAATTGTTACAGGCTCAGGTTTTAACGGTACGACGTACCCCCACTATTTCTTTAGGCCGGAACGCCATGTTGGACCGTACCGCCTTACTTTCCCCCCTGTTGACCCTCCCATGTCATGCTGCAGTAACACTTCTGCTCCTGATCCCTGGTCTGTGTCAATTCTGTGACACTGGGCCCCTGGTGTGTGTGTGTGTGTTTCATTTCCTTGCCAGTAACAATCCACGCTAGATCACTGCTCTGCTCTGCTGTTTGAGGGAGTTTGCCTCGCCTCAGATCCTTTCTGCTTGACTTACAACACTGCTAACTACAACCCAACCACCACTACCATCATAATCACCATCGCCTAGCAGCAGTGCTGATAGGATGGAGGTGGTTTCTATGGGAACCTGAGTGGTTTGATTCCAGCCCACCAGGCAGTAGGGGAGAGTCTGCCACTTCCAGCCATCTGAAGCATGCCACCTACTGAGCACACACAAATAGGCAGACTAAGGCATTGGCCACTGCACAAACTATCACCCGCTGCTCAGACTAAACTGTTTTCAGAGAGCTCTACACCTCTACTGTACCTCTAGAATCCCCCTGGCTGCCTGTTGCTATGATGATTAGACTGCTAAGCTGTCTGTTTCTACTGACAGCCATTTTTACTGACACGATCTCATTCATATCAGTAGTAGTAAATCCCTGATGGTGATGACCAACACCAACAATACTAACAACATATTTGTTCTGTACACTTCTGGGGCCATTATAAAGTTGTTCCTGTAAAACAGACACACCCAGCAACATTGAAAAAACATGAAGGCACAGCCATAAACTTACTGGTCACTGGTATTTTTGCAATAACCATCAAACCATACTGCCGGCCTACAGACCATGATATGTATTTAATGTGATCCTGGTTAGGAACGGATAGGAAGTACATGGTTATGCCCTTGTCAATGGCTCCATGAGTTATGAGTAGTGCAATGTTTGCTGCATTTAGACAGTGGCAATGTCCCAAATGGCACACCATTCCCTATGTAGTGCACTAGTTTTGATCAAAGCCCTATGGGCTGTGGTTATAAAAAAGTGCACTAAATAGGGAATAGGGTGCAATTTGGGATAGTGAGGATATTGATTATTCAGTGTTTCAGAGAGAGCACAACAGAGAGGTGTACTAGGAGGAGGGGTAGAGGGATGGAGGGAGGGAGGTGTGAGGTGTTAAATAGGCAGTGGTTTGCCCCCTGTCCCAGGTAGGTGGCCTGAGGGCGGTCTGGGTTGGTCAGAGGAAGGCTCTACTCCAGCAGAGTGCTGTTCATGGGATTATATGAGAGAGAGAGGAGACGGGAACCACCACTGATTACATTACAGAGGAGGTCCCGTGGTCCCGTGTGGCTCAGTTGGTAGAGCATGGCGCTTGCAACGCCAGGGTTGTGGGTTCAATTCCCACGGGGGGACCAGGGTTCAATTCCCACGGGGGGACCAGGATGAATATGTATGAACTTTCCAAGTTGTAAGTCGCTCTGGATAAGAGCGTCTGCTAAGTGACTTAAATGTAAATGTAAATGAGGTGGTAGCAACACCTCTGTCACTCTGCCAACACACACACACACACTGAACAAAAATATGAACGCAACATGCAACAATTTCAACGATTTCACTGAGTTACAATTCATATAAGAAAATCAGTCAATTGATGGATTTCACATGACTGGGCAGGGGCGAAGCCATGGGTGGGCCCGGGAAGGCATAGCCCACTCACTGGGTAGCCAGAATCAGAATGAGTTTTTTTCACACAAAGGGCTTTATTTGTCACGCCCTGACCATAGAGAGCCCTTGTTTCTCTATGGTGTAGTAGGTCAGGGCGTGACTAGGGGGTGATCTAGTATATTTATTTCTATGTTGGTGCTAATGTGGTTCCCAATTAGAGGCAGCTGTTTATCGTTGCCTCTGATTGGGGATCATATTTAGGTAGCTATTTCCCCACTGTGTTTTGTTTTTGAGTGAGTGCATGTTGCACCTCAGTACTGAACGGTCGTTGTTTGTTTCTTGGTTTGTTTTAAGTTTCACTAAAAATAAAGATGTGGAACTCCAATCACGCTGCTCCTTGGTCCGTGTCTCCACACGATCGTGACATTATTACAGGCATAAATACTCAGTTTCATCAGCTGTCTGGGTGGCTGGTTTCAGACGATGTGCAGGTGCTGGGCTACACGTGATCTGCAGTTGTGAGGCAGGTTGAACCAACTGCCAAATTCTCTAAAACAATGTTGGAGGTGGCATATAGTAGAGAAATGAACATTCAATTCTATGGCAACAGCTCTGGTGGACATTCCTGCAGTAAGCATGCCAATTGCACTAACAAGTATGTAAACACATTTGTGCACACAATTTGAGAGAAATACGCTTTTGCGTATATGGAACATGTCTGGGATGTTTTATTTAACCTGTTGGGGATGGGGGCGCTGTTTAGACTATTTATGCTAATGTGGCTAATTTTTTAAACGGCTTCCCACAAAATCCTTGATCGTACAATATGCATATTATTATTATTATTGGATAGAAAACAGTCTATAGTTTCTATAGGAGTTGAAATTTTGTCTCTAAGTGGAACAGAGCCCATTCTACAGCAATTTCCCTGACATGGAGTCAGATTTGAGAAACGTTGGCCACTTTTCTGAAGTCATTTAAACGGGCACTGTCGTTGCTATGACTATACGGACACTTCTTACGTCTTCCCCTGGATGCCTTTACGTGATGACGATTCCAACGGGCTCGATTGCTCGTTCACAGGCCCTACAAATGAAAAAAACCTTTAGCTAGCAAGTCTTTTCTTGCTGCGTAACGCGCGTGGAAGACACCGACCCTCTCCTGTTCCAAGCGTTAGTTTAGCCTGTTATATTTCTCCGGTCATCTTTTCACTCGTTATAGGAGTTACAAACATCACAAAGTAGTTAATTTAAAGCGTTTTATAGCAATTTATATCCGTTTAGTGCGATTTTGGGACATTTATTTTTGCAACGATGTGAAAAGTTGGTCACGCTTTTCAGTTCATCCCGAACGTAGTTGACATTTCCACATGGCAAGAGGACAGCTTTCCACCAAAAGACGATTTCTCCCAAGAAAGGATCCTTTGCCCAAGATACTGATGGAAGAACAGCTCAAGGTAGGACATTTTTATTATGATAAATCGTGTTTCTGTCGAAACATTTTAGTGGCTTAGGACGCCATGTTTTTTGACGTAGCTTCGCTTGGCGCAAACTGTATTGAAAAGTAAGGATAAATTAAAAAATGTAATAACGCAATTGTATTAAGAATTAAATTGTCTATCAATCCCTGTCCACCCTATATTTTTTAGTCACGTTTATGAGTATTTATGTATAAGAGTAGATCACTGTCTAAGTGGCGCAAGGACGTTTTCTTTACCAGCTTGTCTACATTTCACATTGTCTAACCATGATTTTGGTGGCTAAATATAAACATTTTCGATCAAACTGTATATGCATGTTGTAATGTGATGTTACAGGAGTGTCATCGGAAGAATTCTGAGAAGGTTAGTGAAAAAATTAATATCTTTTGGCGATGTTGACTTTTATCGCTCACTTTGGCTAGAATCAATGCTGGGCTGCTAATTGCTATGTGCTAAGCTAATATAACGATTTATTGTGTTTTCGCTGTAAGACACTTAGAAAATCTGAAATATTGTCTGTATTCACAGGATCTGTGTCTTTCGATTCGTGTATGCTGTGTATTTTTACGAAATGTTTGATGATTAGTAGTTAGGTAAACACGTTGCTCATTGTAATTATTCTAGTCCATTTGTGATGGTGGGTGCAATTGTAAACTATGCCATCTACCTGAAATATGCACTTTTTTCTAACAAAACCTATCCCATACCATAAATATGTTATCAGACTGTCATCTAATGAGTTTTTTTGTTGGTTAGAGGCTATAAATATCTTAGTTTAGCCGAATTGGTGATGGCTACTGGTGTTGGTGGACAAATAAAAGATGGTGGAATATGCTAATGTGTTTTTAGGTAATAGATGTACATCTTTACATATTGTGTCTTCCCTGTAAAACATTTTAAAAATCGGAAATGTTGACTGGATTCATAAGATCTGTGTCTTTCATTAGCTGTATTGGACTTTAATGTGTGAAAGTTAAATATTTTAAAAAAATATTTTTTTTGAATTTCGCGGCACTGGTTTTTCAGTGGGGGGGGGGGGGGAGTGCCGCTAGCGGCACGCTGATCCTAGACAGGTTTAAGCTCATGAAACATGGGATCAACACTTTACATGTTGCGTTTATAGTTTTGTTCAGTATACATACACTGAGTGTACAAAAATGTAGGAACACCTGCTCTTTCCATGATATAGACTAACTAGGTGAATCCAGGTGAAAGCTATGATCCCTTATTTTTATTTTGTTATATTTCATTTTTATTTTTCACTCCAGATACAAATATACATACGAATAACAACTTACAGATGCACACAAACAATGACTACATCTCCTCTGCCCAGACCAGCATGCTCACAACCCCATCCCTAGTGCCGGCAGATTATTGTTTTCCACTTGGCCTTAAATTGAACCAATAGACAGTGACCGCATTTCAGCTGTGCGTAATTGGCCGACTCCCACCACAGTAAAGGAAGTGCAGCGGTTTCTAGGGTTTGCCAACTACTACCGGAGGTTTATCCGGGGTTTTGGTCAGGTAGCAGCTCCCCTTACCTCACTGCTGAAGGGGGGACCGGTGCGACTGCAGTGGTCAGCTGAGGCGGACAGGGCTTTTGGTCACCTGAAGGCTCTGTTTACCTTGGATCCCATGCTGGCTCATCCGGATCCCTCTTTGGCGTTCATAGTGGAGGTGGACGCGTCCGAGGCTGGGATAGGAGCCGTGCTCTCTCAGCGCTCGGGCACGCCACCAAAGCTCCGCCCCTGTGCTTTCTTTTCGAAGAAGCCCAGCCCGGCGGAGCGAAACTATGATGTGTGGGACCGGGAGCTGTTGGCTGTTGTTAAGGCTCTGAAGGCGTGGAGGCATTGGCTTGTGTGGGCTAAACACCCTTTCCTCATTTGGACTGACCACCGCAATCTGGAGTACATCCGGGCGGCGAGGAGACTGAACCCTCGGCAGGCAAGGTGGGCCATGTTCTTTACCCGTTTTGTTTTCACTCTGTCCTACAGACCACGTTCCCAGAACGCTAAGGCAGACGCACTGATCCGGATGTATGACACAGAGGAGCGGTCCATGGATCACACTCCCATATTTCCGGCCTCTTGCCTGGTGGCACCGGTGGTGTGGGAGTTGGACGCGGACATAGAGCGGGCGTTATGCACAGAGCCCACTCCCCCCCAGTGTCCAGCTGCGCACCTGTACGTTCTGTCTGCTGTCCGTGACCGTTTGATCTATTGGGCCCACACGTCCCCCTCCTCTGGTCACCTTGGCATCAGTCGAACGGTGCATTGCTTTAGTGGGAAGTACTGGTGGTCCACCTTGGCCAAGGACGTGAGGGTTTATGTTTCCTCCTGCTCAGTGTGCGCCCAGTGCAAGGCTCCCAGGCATCTGCCCAGAGGAAGGTTACAACCCCTACCCATTCCACAATGGCCGTGGTCGCACCTGTCGGTGGACTTCCTGACAGATCTTCCTCCAACATAGGGCACCACCACGATCCTGGTCATTGTGGAGCGGTTTTCTAAGTCCTGCCGTCTCCTCCCTTTGCCTGGTCTCCCTACGGCCTTACAGACTGCGGAGGCCCTGTTCACTCACGTCTTCCGGGCACTACAAGGTGCCTGAGGATATAGTCTCTGATCGGAGTCCCCAGTTCCCGTCCAGGGTCTGGAGAGCGTCCATGGAACGTCTGGGGGTCTCGGTCAGTCTCACCTCAGGTTTTCAGCCCGAGAGTAATGGGCAGGTGGAGAGAATAAATCAGGATGTGGGTAGGTTTCTGCGGTCATATTGCCAGGACCGGCTGGGGGAGTGGGTGGCGTTCATCCCCTGGGCAGAGATGGCCCAAAACTCACTCCGCCACTCCTCCACTAACCTCTCTCCTTTCCAGTGCGTACTGGGGTATCAGCCGGTTCTGGCACCGTGGCATCAGAGCCAGAATGAAGCTCATGCGGTGGACGAATGGTTTAAGCGCTCGGAGGAGACCTGAGACGCCGCCCATGTGCACCTGCAGCGGGTCGTGAGGTGGCAGAAGGCGAGCGCCGACCGCCACCGAAGTGAGACCGGGTCTGGCTCTCGACCCGAAACCTGCCCCTCCGCCTGCCCTGCCGGAAGCTGGGTGCGCGGTTTGTGGGGCAGGTTACAGCTTCCCCCAGATGACCTTATTTATCCTCAGGCCGGTGGTGGCTGGTCCACTCCAGGAGTGTGAGGTGCGGGAGGTTCCTCCATTCCCCCTGGACATCGAGGGGGCCCCAGCGTATGCTGTTCGAGCCATCCTGGACTCGAGGCGTCGGGCGAGGGGCCTTCAGTACCTCGTGGAGTGGGAGGGTTACATTCCGAAGGAGAGATGCTGGGTGCCGGTGGAGAACGTCTTGGACCCTTTGTTGCTGCGGGAGTTCCACCGCCTCCATCCGGATCGCCCTGCGCCTCGTCCTCCGGGTCGTCCCCGAGGTCGGTGTCGGCGCACAGGGGGGGTACTGTCATATGTTGAGTAAAATACATTTATTTACTCATATCTGCTGTCCTGCACCTGACTCCTATACACCAGCTACACACAGACTTCCTTACACACTTTCTGAGTCAAAATGCAAGGCGAGATCTAGCTCTCAGATAAAAAACAAAAATCATGACTTAAAAAGTGTAAGCCTATGCAACATTAACCTATTAAAAACAGTTGTGTAACAATGAGGTTTGAATTGCCCTGCCAATGTTGTTCTTCTCAGACCATTGTGAAATTCTATTTTAACATTTTAGGTATATGATCACACTTCTAAAATATCACTTGTATTACTTTTGAGGCACAGCTGAGTCAGCATAATGATTAGCTTTTTAAAATTTTACTGGAATGATGGCCTGTATCTGATGGTCAGTCTGAGGGGAGGGAGAGAGCAGCGGTGAGGCTGCCTCTCACCCGACTCACCGTCCCTCCGCTCTCGCTCCCTCCGCTGAGAAAAGGGGACACTGTCTTCCAGCTGATGGCAAAACTAAAATCGCACTGCAATATTTCTGCCTCATGCACTAATTCATGTTGTTAATCCGATGTCCAGATAAAGTGAAATATTATGTGATATAAAAAAAAAGACAAGCCACTAGTAATAACAATGCCAGCTTATCGAAACCCTTTGTTGTACTCATTCATTGCAGCTGCAGTGCTAGTTGTAGTGTGAGTGGAAGTAGGGTGATTGCACATTTTATGGTTCAGAAAAGCTTTGAACAACGTGTTGACAGTGTTGAATAACAATTTAAACATGAACTTACTCATAAAAACAGCAGCACTTTGCTGTATTCGTTGAGTCTCTCTCTAGTCATGGTTGTAAATGTTTTGAAATGTCACAGTATCAACTTTGCTGTGCGCTCTAGGCTTCGTTTTACAGTATATGGCTCGAGGAAACTGCACAAAACTGTACAGACACGGGAAACTGTAGGTGCACTTGATTTGTTCTCTGGGCCTGCCAGGTAGGTGGAGTTCTACTACCTTCAGACACATGAAATGTGTCACGGTTGTTGAAAGGAGAGGACCAAGGTGCAGCGTGGTGAGGCTCCGGGCTGGAGGCCGTCGCTGTTGGCTCCGGACTGGAGAACGTCGCTGGAGACTCCGGACTGGAGAACGTCGCTGGAGGCTCCGGTATGGAGGCCGTCGCTGGAGGCTCCGGACTGGAGGCCGTCGCTGGAGACTCCGGACTGGAGAACGTCGCTGGAGGCTCCGGTATGGAGGCCGTCGCTGGAGGCTCCGGACTGGAGGCAGTCCCTGGAGACTCCGGACTGGAGAACGTCGCCGGAGGCTCCGGACTGGGGAACGTCGCCGGAGGCTCCGGACTGGGGACCTTCGCTGGAGGCTCCGGATTGGAGACCTTCGCTGGAGGCTCCGGACTGGAGGCCTTCGTTGGAGGTTTCGTGCCATGACTCCTCACTGGAGGCTTCGTGCCATGGATCATCACTGGAGGCTTCTTGCCATGGATCAATACTGGAGGCTTCGTGCTATGGATCAACACTGGAGGCTTCTTGCCATGGATCATCACTGGAGGCTTCGTGCCATGGATCATCACTGGAGGTTTCGTGCCATGGATCGTCACTGGAGGCATCTTGCCATGGATCATCACTGGAGGCTTCGTGCCATGGATCATCACTGGAGGCTTCTTGCCATGGATCATCACTGGAGGCTTCGTGCCATGGATCATCACTGGAGGCTTCTTGCCATGGATCATCACTGGAGGCTTCTTGCCATGGATCATCACTGGAGGCTTCTTGCCATGGATCATCACTGGAGGCTTCTTGCCATGGATCATCCCTGGAGGCTTCGTGCCATGGATCATCACTGGAAGCTTCTTGCCATGGATCATCACTGGAGGCTTCGTGCCATGGATCATCACTGGAGGGAGGAGACGTATGGGCAGTCTGGTACATTGAGCTGCCACAGGGCTGACCAGGCTGGGGAGACACACAGGAGATTTAATTATAGGCGCAGGCACAGGACTCACCAGGCTGGAGAGACATACTGGAGGCTTTGTCCTTGGCAAAGGCACCGGATACACTGGGCCGTGGAGGCGCACTGGAGGTCTCGAGCTAGGAGCCTGCACAACCTGTCCTGGCTGGATGGTTATTTTCGCCCTGATGCGGGGCGCAGGCACAGGACGCACTGGGCTATGCAGACGCACCGGAGACACAGTGCGCAGAGCCGGCGCAGGATATCTTGAGCCGAGGAGATGCACTGGAGGTCTGGAGAGCAGGGCTAGCACAACCCTTCCTGGCTGGATGCTCACCCTAGCCCGGCAGATGCGGGGAGATGGAATGTAGCGCACCGGGCTATGCACACGCACTGGAGACACCGAGCGCTTCACCGCATAACACGGTGCCTGACCAGTACGACGCTCGCCACGGTAAGCACGGGGAGTTGGCTCAGGTCTCCAACCTGACTCAGCCACACCCCCCGTGTACCCCCCGAGCTGCCTCTCGGGCTTCCTTGCTAGCCGTGTCCCTTCGTAACGCTGCCACTCTGCTTTCGTCGCTGCCTCCGCCTTCCTTAAAACCTGTTTGGGCTGCAAGGGGCAGTATTGAGTAGCCAGATAAAAGGTGCCCATTTCAAACGGCCTTGTACTAAATTCTTGCTCGTACAATATGCATATTATTACTATTGGATAGAAAACACTATCTAGTTTCTAAAACCGTTTGAATTATTTCTCAGAGTGAAACATAACTCATTCTGCAGCACATTTCCTGACCAGGAAGTGGAAAGTCTGAAATAGATGCTCTGTTCTTCTTCCTGCCTATAAATGGGCACGAGAGCTATTAGAATACATGCACGTCATTCACCTTCCCCTGGGTGTCAAGAGGCTGTGAGAGAAGAAATGAGGTGATTATCTTGGTCTGAGATGGAACACATCTTTGAATGACGTGTCCCCCATTTTCGGTACTCTGAAGAGCGCGAGGTGGACAGTGGGATTGCCTTTTGTTTAGCTGCCGTTATAGGCGACTATTATCTCCGGCTTTGATTTTATTTGATACATGTCACCATATCATCGTAAAGTATGTTTTTTCAATATAGTTTCATCAGATTATTGAATTTTTTTCAGGAGTTTTGCCGTGTTCCGTTCTCTTCCGTTTGTTGACATGGAGAGCGTCGTGCCACTAGGCTAGTGTGCTTGCTAAATGAAGAGGGAAAGTTGCCGTTCTAAATCCAAACAACGACTGTTCTGGACAAAGGACACCTTGTCCAACATTCTGATGAAAGATCAGCAAAAGTAAGAAACATTTTATGATGCTATTTCATATATCTGTCGTAGTCGTCGGCGCCCAAGTGTTTCTGGCTATTGTGCTAAGCTAATATAACGCTACATTTTGTTTTCGCTGTAAAACACTTAATAAATCGGAAATATTGGCTGGAATCACAAGATGCCTGTCTTTCATTTGGTGTACACTATGTATTTTTCAGAAATGTTTTATGATGAGTAATTAGGTATTTGACGTTGGTGTCTGTAAGTTTTATGGCTGCTTTCGGTGCAATTTCTGAATGTAGCTGCAATGTAAACTATGATTTATACCTGAAATATGCACATTCTTCTAACAAAACATATGCTATACAATAAATATGTTATCAGACTGTCATCTGATGAAGTTGTTTCTTGGTTAGTGGCTATTTATATCTTTATTTGGTCGAATTTGTGATAGCTACTGATGGAGTAAAAAACTGGTGGAGTAAAAAAAGTGGTGTCTTTTGCTAACGTGGTTAGCTAATAGATTTACATATTGTGTCTTCCCTGTAAAACATTTAAAAAATCGGACATGTTGGCTGGATTCACAAGATGTGTACCTTTCATATGTTGTATTGGACTTGTTAATGTGTGAAAGTTAAATATTTAAAAATATATATTTTGAATTTCGCGCCCTGCACTTGAAGTGGCTGTTGTCATAAGTGTACCGGCGTCGGGCTGCAGCCATAAGAAGTTAATGCTTCCACCTGTTGCCATGGAAGGTGATCCCTTCCAGCCAGGATCTCCTCCCATGTCCAGGATCCCTTGCTGCTCAGGATGTCCTCCCATGTCCATTCCTCCTTTCTACCACGCTGCTTGGTCCGTTGGTGGTGGGAAGTTCTGTCACGGCTGTTGAAAGGAGAGAACGAAGGTGCAGCGCTCTTTTCTTTTAAAAATGACGCCGAAAAAACAATAAACAATACAAAACAAACCGTGAAGCTTAAGGCTATGTACCATAAACAAAGTCAACTTCCCACAAAACAGTTGAAAAAAATAGCTACCTAAGTATGGTTCTCAGAGACAACGATAGACAGCTGCCTCTGATTGAGAACCATACCCGGCCAAACACAAAGAAATAGAAAACATAGAAATAAAGAAACTAGAATGCCCACCCTAGTCACACCCTTGCCTAACCAAAATAGAGAATAAAAACCTCTCTATGGCCAGAGCGCGACAAAATGGTTCAAAATGGGAACACTTTGCCTTCCCAGCACTATGGCTGCTGAATTAAGTGCACCTACCGCCAACAGCACGAAACAAATAAAACAATAGGAACACAACTCTTTATCATTGGGTTTTTACAGAAATGTTTGGTGATCAACTAGGAATGCCTTGGAGATTGACCAGTCTATCGCGATCGACCGGTTGGTGATCACTGGTGTAGATATAGGGGAGGAGACAGGTTAAAGAAGCCTTTAGACAATTGAGACATGAATTGTGTCCATGTCTCAATGGACAAAGAGGGTGAATGGGCAAGACAAAACATTTAAGTGCCTTTGAAAGCAGTATGGAAGTAGGTACCAGGTGCACTGCTTTGAGTGTGTCAAGAACTGCAACACTGCTGGGTTTTTCATGATCAACTTTGCTTTATCTTGGCCAGGTTGCAGTTGTAAATGAGAACGTGTTCTCAACTAGCTTACCTGGTTAAATAAAGGTGAAATATATCTATTTTTTTATCAACAGTTTCCGTATATATCAAGAATGGTCCACCACCACCACAAAACACATCCAGCCAACTTGACAAAACTGTGTGAAGCATTGGAGTCAACATGGGCCAGCATTAATGTTCCGCGCAGAGAACCACAAGATTGAACTTTGTAGTTTTCCCCTTTATTTAACACTATCAACATTTCCCTCTACTGTGGGAATTGCCAATATTAGCCACTTTCAATGCAACAGAACAAAACAAAATGCACTATTCAAGACTTAATATGCAAAACTAACTATGCAAGACATTTTGTTGTAGGCAGAACGCATCGGAGTACGATTCTACTGCATTGACAGGCACGACATAGCCCATACTCTACAGACCGGTGCGGCATAACCAATCAGAGCTGCAGTATCCCTATATGCAAATTGACCATTGCCATGTATGGATCTGTGCCATTCACTTTGAACTGGACTGTGTTTACAGCATGAGTGGTTGCGAGTAGATCTGCTTGTTTTGAGATCAAAGCAAGAGCTGTATATTCATTGCTAGTAAGTGAACTATTTGCCCTAAGTTATAGCCATCTTTGAAAAGCGAGTCAGGTAAAGAGCATTTTTTCTGTCTTAAAGGGGAAGTGTTGTGTTTTGAGACAGGCTTGTATAAGCTAAGTTGCCAGTAGGCAGAAGGAAGCATAATTTGTCTGATTCTCTGTAATAATGGTTTGGGAATAATAATAATGACCTTTATTAAGTGGTTTCTCACATCGAACAACACATTTGCAGTCACCTCCTTGTCTGAAGGACAAGTGGATAAACAGGCTAATGTCAAGCCCTATATATTTTTTCCAAAAGTCTCACGGGAATGTAGACCTACATTGAACACCACACATTGGCTGCTACTGTAGACTGAATGACAGAACAGCTATTTCCATATGAAAATGTTATGGGATGCATTTTCTCCATAGTTTTTGATGGTAGGCCACTCTGATAGGCCTACATTATGATCAAAAGCCACAGTAGCCTACTTGGTCAGTGTTATAATTGTAACTTAAAGCGGGTACAGCCTCAGTGTTCACAATAAACGCGAGCAAGAAGTTACACAGAATTTTCACAACGTTCAAGTTTTAGAGGGAACATTGGCCTGCGTCCCTGTGGAACGCTTTCGACACCTTGTAGAGTCCATGCCCCGACGAATTAAGACTGTTCTGTGGGCAAAAGAGCGTGGTGCAACTCAATATTAGGAAGGTGTCCTTAATGTTTATCACACTCAGTGTATTTAGTGAATTTATTTAACCTGTCTAGGATCAGCGTGGCGCTAGCGGCACCCCCCCCCCCCCCCCCCACTGAAAAACCAGTGCCGCGAAATTCAAAAAAAATATTTTTTTAAAATATTTAACTTTCACACATTAAAGTCCAATACAGCTAATGAAAGACACAGATCTTATGAATCCAGTCAACATTTCCGATTTTTAAAATGTTTTACAGGGAAGACACAATATGTAAAGATGTACATCTATTACCTAAAAACACATTAGCATATTCCACCATCTTTTATTTGTCCACCAACACCAGTAGCCATCACCAATTCGGCTAAACTAAGATATTTATAGCCCCTAACCAACAAAAAAACTCATTAGATGACAGTCTGATAACATATTTATGGTATGGGATAGGTTTTGTTAGAAAAAAGTGCATATTTCAGGTATATGGCATAGTTTACAATTGCACCCACCATCACAAATGGACTAGAATAATTACAATGAGCAACGTGTTTACCTAACTACTAATCATCAAACATTTCGTAAAAATACACAGCATACACGAATCGAAAGACACAGATCCTGTGAATACAGACAATATTTCAGATTTTCTAAGTGTCTTACAGCGAAAACACAATAAATCGTTATATTAGCTTAGCACATAGCAATTAGCAGCCCAGCATTGATTCTAGCCAAAGTGAGCGATAAAAGTCAACATCGCCAAAAGATATTAATTTTTTCACTAACCTTCTCAGAATTCTTCCGATGACACTCCTGTAACATCACATTACAACATGCATATACAGTTTGATCGAAAATGTTTATATTTAGCCACCAAAATCATGGTTAGACAATGTGAAATGTAGACAAGCTGGTAAAGAAAACGTCCTTGCGCCACTTAGACAGTGATCTACTCTTATACATAAATACTCATAAACGTGACTAAAAAATATAGGGTGGACAGGGATTGATAGACAATTTAATTCTTAATACAATTGCGTTATTACATTTTTTAATTTATCCTTACTTTTCAATACAGTTTGCGCCAAGCGAAGCTACGTCAAAAAACATGGCGTCCTAAGCCACTAAAATGTTTCGACAGAAACACGATTTATCATAATAAAAATGTCCTACCTTGAGCTGTTCTTCCATCAGTATCTTGGGCAAAGGATCCTTTCTTGGGAGCAATCGTCTTTTGGTGGAAAGCTGTCCTCTTGCCATGTGGAAATGTCAACTACGTTCGGGATGAACTGAAAAGCGTTTCCAACTTTTCACATCGTTGCAAAAATAAATGTCCCAAAATCGCACTAAACGGATATAAATTGCTATAAAACGCTTTAAATTAACTACTTTGTGATGTTTGTAACTCCTATAACGAGTGAAAAGATGACCGGAGAAATATAACAGGCTAAACTAACGCTTGGAACAGGAGAGGGTCGGTGTCTTCCACGCGCGTTACGCAGCAAGAAAAGACTTGCTAGCTAAAGGTTTTTTTCATTTGTAGGGCCTGTGAACGAGCAATCGAGCCCGTTGGAATCGTCATCACGTAAAGGCATCCAGGGGAAGACGTAAGAAGTGTCCGTATAGTCATAGCAACGACAGTGCCCGTTTAAATGACTTCAGAAAAGTGGCCAACGTTTCTCAAATCTGACTCCATGTCAGGGAAATTGCTGTAGAATGGGCTCTGTTCCACTTAGAGACAAAATTTCAACTCCTATAGAAACTATAGACTGTTTTCTATCCAATAATAATAATAATATGCATATTGTACGATCAAGGATTTTGTGGGAAGCCGTTTAAAAAATTAGCCACATTAGCATAAATAGTCTAAACAGCGCCCCCATCCCCAACAGGTTAATGCATTACAGATTAAATATAACCAGACATGATGTCTGCATATTGCAACTTTCCCCATTGGAAACGGGTTAATATTTGAAAAAGATGAATCATGCGAGTAAAAAGATCTCCAGCCCTAGTCAACACACACACACACATACACACACACACACTCCTACAGTATGTAGTTAATTAAGCGGCTGTGCAGAAGAAAGGTGAAGAGGAGCATGCTTCAGTGTTTTTCTTAACGAGCTCGGATCCAGTCAGAAGTAACATAAACAGAACAGGCTGAGAATAGAATCCAGGAAGGCAGAGCCCCGAGCCTACTACATAAAGGAGAGGAGAGTGATTTGGAAGAGGGGATAGATAAAAGGCTAGCAGGGATTCTGTTTGAACGATGACATCCCGGGGGTGAGGATGTCTATAGATCTGAATTCACCTGTAGAGATGCATTTTGACAATAAAGGCCACATCTCAACTGTAATAAGGAGAGAGAACCACTAGTGATGGGGGGAAAGGATGCAGTTACATATTGTAATATTATTTTGGACGATATTATATCGATGCTTTGACTCCAAGTACCGATTTGTAACATTTTTGCTAGATAGCGTTAGCTAGCGCTAGTCGGCTGTACTGTACCTGCGACAAAACTTTGGTATTTTTGATCATATGGCTTGTTCTCTATCTTCCTTTAAAATCGTGAGCCAACATGTTTTCAGCACTTTTATTTCCATGACTGATCAAAACAAAATTTCTCATGCTCTCTCGTCTCTCTGCAGCAGACAAATCGCAATAAAATCGAGTCACAATACATATAAAATCGTGTCACAATACAGTATCGAGTCACAACACATATAGAATCGTGAGAATTGCAATATTGTATCGTTGGAGAAAGATCAAATATTCAGAGAGCTCTATGAGTATGAACTCCAAATCCTCTCCCTCTCCCTCTCTCTGTAAACTACCTTTCCTTCTCTCCTCATCATTTATCCAGAGCTGTACCCATCTCTCCTTTCCCTCGTCTCTGTCTCTCCCTCTCCCTCTCTCTGTGTTTGCACACTGGTATGGATCCTCTGGGAGCCACCATTAGATCAGGCAAATGACTGCCTCTCCGCCATATCAAAACCTTCTGCTTTTTTAAGCAGGCGGTAGCTGTGCTCTGCCAAGCGCATACACATATAGATGTGGCTGACTGCTCTCTCTCTCACTGCACAAAGCAGTATGCAGCTGTCTGCGGGGGACACTTCTCACAGTGGGCAATAAGCCAAGCATGAGCCATGTAAGTCACCCTCGGTAGGGCATTTCCTAGACAAAAGAAATATCACTCACCACAGTTGCTACTGCCCTCAGAAGAATAATAGTCATAATAATAACCATTTTCATGTTTGTAATCTTCTCACACACCATTACCACACTATTATCATCATCATCATCTTCAGAGCTGGGGTTAATCCCATTTGAATTTAATTCAGTGAATCCCAAACAACAACAACAAATTATTGTAAAGTGCCATTTATTTTCAATTCCCGAATTAACACGGGATTGATCCCAGCCCTGTTAATCTCCCATAGGAT
Organism: Salvelinus fontinalis; assembly: GCF_029448725.1. Classification (NCBI taxonomy): domain Eukaryota; kingdom Metazoa; phylum Chordata; class Actinopteri; order Salmoniformes; family Salmonidae; genus Salvelinus; species Salvelinus fontinalis. The sequence goes on from NC_074692.1 coordinate 20,018,718, forward strand.
CTTATCAGTTATCAGATGCCAGTGATCCCACTTGTTCCAGCAGCATCACCTGTGTGACCTCCAGGCAGCAGATACATGGAGCCAGTGGGCTGGGAGAGTGACAATTCCTTAGCTTCCCCAGGACACAATGGATTGATTGGTGAGCAAGGTCAGTGTCTGGGTGAGGGTACTCTTGACAGCTGTACCACTTCCACGCTGGCGAGACAGAGAAGCGCACATGCATACACACATACACACAAACAAACATAAACACACACACACAGTAACATTCACACAAGCACAGGGACTCACAAGCCTGAAAAAGTACGCACACACTCTTTCAGTAGTTTCCTACATGCTGTGCTCTGGCGAGCTGGAATGCCTATTTATTTTCCTGAGCTGTGGGTAGCCTTGTGCAACGGTGCCAAGCAAATAGGGTATCATTTGTGGTCACACCAGAGTCAGTCCCGGCATACATTCAATCACACACACACACTTACTTAAACACATACACACACATACACACACAGCAACACACAAACATACGTGTCCACTAGAGGCCCTTGGCAGGCCGCTTGATAGCTGTGTGTCTGTCTTTGTGAGTGTGTGAGTGCATGTGTGTGAGTGAGTGAGTGAGTGAGTGAGTGAGTGAGTGAGTGAGTGAGTGAGTGAGTGAGTGAGTGAGTGAGTGAGTGTGTGTGTGTGTGTGTGTGTGAGAGTGAATGAGTGTATGAGTGAGTGTATGAGTGTGTGAGTGTGTGAGTGTCTGAGTGTGTGAGTGTATGAGTGAGTGTGTGTGTGAGTGTATGAGTGTATGAGTGAGTGTGTGAGTGAGTGAGTGAGTGAGTGTGTGAGTGAGTGTAAGAGTGTGTGTGTGAGTGAGAGTATGAGTGTGTGTGTGAGTGAGTGAGTGAGTGAGTGAGTGAGTGAGTGAGTGAGTGAGTGAGTGAGTGTGTGAGTGTCTGAGTGTGTGAGTGTATGAGTGAGTGTGTGTGTGAGTGTATGAGTGTATGAGTGAGTGTGTGAGTGAGTGAGTGAGTGAGTGTGTGAGTGAGTGTAAGAGTGTGTGTGTGTGAGAGTGAATGAGTGTATGAGTGAGTGTATGAGTGAGTGTGTGAGTGAGTGAGTGAGTGAGTGTGTGTGTGTGTGTGAGTGAGTGTATGAGTGTGTGAGTGTATGAGTGTGTGAGTGAGTGTGTTAGTGAGTGTGTGAGTGTATGTGTGAGTGAGTGTATGAGTGTGTGAGTGAGTGTATGAGTGAGTGTATGAGTGAGTGTGTGAGTGTGTGAGTGTATGAGTGTATGTGTGAGTGAGTGTATGAGTGTATGTGTGAGTGAGTGTATGAGTGAGTGAGTGAGTGTGTTAGTGAGTGTGTGAGTGTATGTGTGAGTGAGTGTATGAGTACGTGAGTGAGTGTATGAGTGAGTCTATGAGTGAGTGTGTGAGTGTATGAGTGTATGAGTGTATGTGTGAGTGAGTGTGTTAGTGAGTGTATGAGTGTATGTGTGAGTGAGTGTATGAGTACGTGAGTGAGTGTATGAGTGAGTGTATGAGTGAGTGTGTGAGTGAGTGTATGAGTGTGTGAGTGAGTGTGTGTGTGTTGCGTGTCTGTGGCAGAGAGACCAGGGTGGCCAACAGCCACTGGAGAGGAAGAAATGTGAGAGGTGAAGAGTAAAATTGGCCCTGACAGTCTCTATTGGTGTTGCTGGGAAAATCTGACTAAGCCCTTCAAGTGGTGTAGGGTTGATATTTCAAGCTAACCCTCTGACAATTCGCTAGACAAAACAAGAGGGAGGTTTTGGAAATTGCCGTGTTGAGTGAGGAAGTGAGACAGGGTGAGAAAGGGTAGGAGGGTATCAGAGCAGGACCTCTACCTCCCCTCCTGTACCTCAGTCCACTCAGGGCAGGATGTCAGCATTGTTCAATTGTTAGCGGAAGCCTTGTGTTTATTGATATGTGTGACTGTAAGCTCTGGGTGGACAGGATTGATTCGGTGGGCACATCAGGGGAAGCTAAGCGGCACATCTTGAGATCATGTTAGATGCCTTCTCTAAGAGACTAGCTCTCAGAGAAAAGCTCAGCTGCTGTTTGTTCATTCTGCGAATGATAATGTCCATAGTGTAATGGAATAGCTGGGTAATGTCTGTAGGTCAGTGGAGAGGGCTGAGTCTGTAATGCGGGGAGAAGGGGACGTGGCTGGGCACTTAGAATTCTATTTGAAATCTATTAAAAAAGGAAAGAGAACCAACATATGACATGGAAAACCAAAGTAAATACAATCCTTTGTGGCGAAGATGGCTCATGACTGGTAAATGACACTGTTCAGTACCATGGTTTTTGAGGTAAACATTTAAGGCCTTTTAACTAAGCATCTACCAAATGTAGCGTGGACAGATACTATGTTGTGCTGTGTTGTGCTGCGTAGCTTACTCCTTGCTTTATCACTGATGGGGGTTAGCTGGAACGGCTGGGGTGACATTGATTAATGTGGTCAGCAAAGACTACGCTTATCCAAACCTTCCTACCAGCCTTCTACCCTGTGGGCAAGAGAAATGTAATGAAAAAGAGAGAGGAGTTCAGTTCACTGAGGAGTCCGGGTGAGTAGTGGAAAGTGGGGGACTATGCAAGAAAAAATATAATGGCAGCTGTAAGGGAAGGTGAAGGGGCTGCAACAGTTTATATACAACGTCATTTACGACATCCATCCATTAAAAGCTAATTAGCAGTTGTTATGGCTGCATGCTGGTGTGAGGACAGAGCACAGCACTATATTTAGCATCCACAGTCTCAGCCTGCATCTAATTGCATCCAGGAAACCAGTCCAAGGACATCACAAAACAGGGTTACTCGAGGGCATAGCAGAAACCATGGGGATCATACTAGGTCTGGGAAACATTACCTGTTACCTAATAAGGTAGGACAAGCTAGGACTGGCATACACGACTATAGAATACCCTTCCATTACGCTAATGGGTACAGACTACAGAGAGAATGAGAATTAGAGAGTTTGAAAGAAAAGTAGAATGAGACAGGATAGAAAGAGAGACAGAAAGATAGACAAAGGGCGAGATGAGAGAGACATAGGTTAGATCTGAAAGCCTTGATCAATATGTCCTGGCCACAGCTGTTGCCTAGTGCCTAGTGTCAACTGCAAACAGAGACACAGACAGACAAACAGTGATTTGAATGAAGAGTGACGGCCCACATGTACACTCATACACCGGCCCTTATTCTCCCCCAGTCTCTGAGATAGATGAGTGAGCGCTTTAATGCAGTTCTCTGAAATCCATCCACAATAACAAACTCATCATGTTTAACAGGTTTAGACAAACACTCAGACCCAATCAGATCTCAGGGAAATTGTGAGAGGCACTGTTACGCCCTGACCGTAGATTGCTTTGTATGTTTCTATTTTTAGTTTGGTCAGGGTGTGATGTGGGTGGGTATTCAATGTCTGGGTATTCTATGTCCGGAGCAGCCAGAGTCTCCCTCCTGTCCGGAGCAGCCAGAGTCTCCCTCCTGTCTGGGGCCCGCTGCGAGGGTCCCCAGTCCGGGGTCGGCGGTAAGGGTGGGCCAAGACTAAGGTGGAGCGGGGTCCAAATCCCGCGCCAGAGCCGCCACCGCGGTGAAATGCCCACCCAGACCCTCCCCGATTGGTTCAGGTTTTGCGGCCGGAGTCCGTACCTTTGGGGGGGGTTACTGTCACGCCCTGACCGTAGATTGCTTTGTATGTTTCTATTTTTAGTTTGGTCAGGGTGTGATGTGGGTGGGTATTCTATGTCTGGGTATTCTATGTTGTAGGTCTAGGTTTTCTGTTTCTGTGTGTTTGGCCTGGTGTGGTTCCCAATCAGAGGCAGCTGTCTATCGTTGTCTCTGATTGGGAGCCATATTTAGGTGGCCTGTTTTCCCACTTTTGTTTGTGGGTGGTTGTTTCCTGTTTAGTGTTTTGTTTCACCTTTCAGGACTGTTCGTTTGTTGTTTTTGTTGTTTGTCAAGTGTTTTCGTATTTTATTAAAAAAATAGGACCACTTACCACGCTGCACCTTGGTCCTCCTCTCCTTCTCCAGACGACAATCGTTACAGGCACCTTTCCCTAAGATTACTTTGTTTTAACTTTGTTTTCCATGGTGACGTAAGTGGTGTGGTTGAGGGGGAGCCAGAGTATGTCTGGAGCATTGGTGGAAAAAGTACCCAATTGTTATACTTAGTACCAAGTTGTCATACTTAGTACCCAATTGTCAAAGTAAAGATACCTTAATAGAAAATGAGTCAAGTATAAGTGAATGTCACCCAGTAAAATACTACTTGAGTAAAAGTCTAAAAGCATTTGGTTTTAAATATACTTAAGTATCAAAAGTAAAAGTATAAATTCCTTATATTAAGCAAACCAGACGGCACCATGTTTTATTTTTCTTTACGCGTAGACAGGGGCACACTCAGACATAATTTATAAATTAAGTGTTTATGTTTAGGGAGTCCACCAGATCACAGGCAGAAGATGACCAGGGATGTTCTTTTGATAAATGCAGGAATTGGACCCTTTTCTTGTCCTGCTAATCAAAATGAACTTTTGGGTGTCAGGGAAAATGTATGGAGTAAAAAGTACATACTTTTTTAGGAATGTAGTGGAAGAAAAGTAAAAGTTGTCAAAAATATAAATAGTAAAGCAAAGTTCAGATACACAAAAAAATTGCTTTAATACTTGAAAGTATTTTACTTAGTTACTATACACCTGTCACACCCTGGCCTTAGTTTTCTTTGTTTTCTTAATTATTTTAGTTAGGTCAGGGTGTGACAAGGGGAATGTATGTGTTTTTGTAGTGTCTAGGGTGGTTGTAAGGTTTAGGGGGTTTATTAGAGTAGTTGGGTTTATGTTTAGTATAGAAGTCTAGCTGTGTCTATGGTTGAGTGTAGGTATCTAGGAAAGTCTATGGTTGCCTGAATTGGGTCTCAATTAGAGACAGCTGGTTATTGTTGTCTCTGATTGGGAGCCATATTTAAGGCAACCATAGGCTTTAGCTGTTTGTGGGGAATTGTCTATGTTGAACGTAAGTAGCTTGTGTGTGCACTTTCGTTTGTAGCTTCACGGTTGTTTGTTGTTTTTGTATAGTTTTTGTATAAGTGTTTTGTTTCGTGTTCATCTTCAAAATAAAGAGAAGATGTATTTTGCACACGCTGCGCCTTGGTCCAATCTCATTCAAGAAGACGACCGTGACAACACCACTGGTCTGGAGCCAGGGAGACAGAGATGGGGCGAGAAGGAGAGGGAGAGAGAGAGCAAGCGAGAGAGCGAGAGCAGGGAAAGGAGAGATAAGTACAGCTCTGGATAAATGATGAGGAGAGAAGGAAAGGTAGTTTACAGAGAGAGGGAACGGAGAGATAAGTACAGCTCTGGATAAATGATGAGGAGAGAAGGAAAGGTAGTTTACAGAGAGAGGGAAAGGAGAGATAAGTACAGCTCTGGATAAATGATGAGGAGAGAAGGAAAGGTAGTTTACAGAGAGAGGGAGAGGGAGAGACGTGGGAAAGGAGAGATGGGTACAGCTCTGGATAAATGATGAGGAGAGAAGGAAAGGTAGTTTACAGAAAGAGGGAGAGGGAGAGACAGAGACGAGGGAAAGGAGAGATGGGTACAGCTCTGGATAAATGATGAGGAGAGAAGGAAAGGTAGTTTACAGAGAGAGGGAACGGAGAGATGGGTACAGCTCTGGATAAATGATGAGGAGAGAAGGATAGGTAGTTTACAGAGAGAGGGAAAGGAGAGATGGGTACAGCTCTGGATAAATGATGAGGAGAGAAGGAAAGGTAGTTTACAGTGAGAGGGAAAGGAGAGATGGGTACAGCTCTGGATAAATGATGAGGAGAGAAGGAAAGGTAGTGTACAGTAAAAGCTACCAAATCCATCTCTCTCCTTCTCCTGTCCTGTCTCCTCCTTTCTCTCCTGTGATATCTAAAAAAAGCACTTCATCTAGGGAGGTGTAAATGCACCGGGGCCTCTTTCCTCCTCAGACTCACCTGGTCCCAGCTCAATCAGCCGTGGAGCAGGCAGAAGGATGGGGGGTTGTGGAGGGACGCTGAGCAATGAGCTCTCTGATGATTAAGGAAAGGGATTGGTGACAGGTAAGGGTACAAGCAAAAACTTCCTTGTACACTTTAAAGATGCAGTGCCCTTGAAAAGGCTATTATTGTTCATATCCAGATGGGACCCCCTCTGAAGTAACATGGTGACGATACAGTTCCGCTTAACAGCCCTTCTCTCAATGTTAGGTGAAAACACACAATCATTAACCTCAGCGCCTCACATCCAGTTTCAGAGCAGCCTCAGTCAGAACCCCCTCTGATAAAGCCCAGCTACAAGTCAAATGCCAAACTCCATCATGTCTGACATTGACTCTGGCCATGCTCTCTCTGAAGTGTTGGGTAAATAATCCCCAATGACATGCAGTGGAGAGAGAGAGGAGAGGAGAGAGGAGAGAGGAGAGAGAGAGAGAGAGAGAGAGAGAGAGAGAGAGAGAGAGACTTGGCTGTGGCTGTGGCTGGGCTCAGCACACAGACAAGCTGTTTAAATCCCTTCTCCCTCTGTGCCTTTATTCCCCAAATGTAATTACAGGCCTGGCGAGGCCTGGGTGTCTGGGCAGGCTGAGGCTGTAGAGAGAGCCCAGAGCCCTGCAGTACAGTATCAACACCAGCAGTGGGAGAAGGAGACAGGAGGCTACAGGGACATTTCCAACACCACACACCACACACTTCAAAGGCCTCACTCCTCAGCCTCTGACACACCAGGTTAACCCAATCCTTTCAGTGCTGCCGTGGGGCCCAGTGAGCAGACAGCACTGGCCACGCAGATAAAGGCGCAAAGAGCATCTCAGCACTGGGCTGTACTATCAGACAGCCTCCGTGGAACAGAAACACCACAAGCTGCTCCCGGGAGATTTAAGACCAAAGCAAGACGCGTGTGAGGGGAGCATGGTGGTAAGGCTGGGGGATAATCCCAGTAACATTCCATGTAGAACTTCCAGATCTCTCTCTTTTAAACGAATTGCATGTGCACCTTCTTCTTGTTCTAGTCTGGCTGTATGTTCATTTTCGTTTTCTATGTGCTCTACCTCAAGTTCCCTTTCCCGGTACTCATACTAATTTCTGTTGCTCCAATTTTGCCTTTAGTTCTAACTTCCACAGTTGCACGTCCAAGGGGTTTTCCCACCAACACGTAGCACTCTTTTCATCAACCTTTCTCTCCACAATGATTTCCTTTTCACCGAAGCAACTAACTGCTGCTTTTGGATGGGCAGTTTTCACACTGATGTTATAACGCTTTGCAATGATGATCAGATTCGCCTTTGTACATTGATATAGTATTTCCCAACTAGGGTTTTCCCCAAATGCTTCCGAAGACCATGGTTTTCTTTTTTTCCTGTGTGGTTATGCAACTTTCAAACTGATTTCACTCATTTTATAACCCCTGTTGGTTGTCAGTGGCAGAAAAATTGTCGTTGGAACACTCAAATATCTGGGCACAGTAGAGCTTCAGTGTAGGTGATTAGAGCGACTACCATACTAATGGGAAACAAGATCTTGGACGAGCCCTTATTTTGTTACATTCCCTAAAAACGAACAAAAAATGTCGCTCTACTGGGTGCTAGCCAATCCAATATAGAAGGGTCTTAAAATACACCCACCATGGACGCCAACTGGATTTTCCTGAGAACAGACAAACTAAAAGAAGAACCCACAACAATTTAGGATAGGGACTAGCAACAAATATGAAGAAAAACTGAACACTATATGAAGGCTTTGTTTGGCTCTCTAAAGTTGGAAGTGCTAACATCTCCTCTCCAACTGATGCACTGGGCTAGCAGGTCTTAAATACCAGCTGAGCCAGCACAGGTGAAACACATCCTGACCAACGATCTCGAAATGGACCTTGAAATGGAGAGAAACCAAAGCCTGAAACAACACACATGCAACATCCCTCTCCCTCCTGGCTGGGGGGGGTCCAGATTTGTGAGAAAAGGGGTGGGGGGGGGGGGGGGGGAGTAGCGACTAGAGCAACACCTTAGGTTAGAACTGCTCCTAAACACCCCACTGTCTCCATAGACACACACAGCTGCACCGCTCAGACTACAGCACTCGGAGAAAGACACACAGAGGGTGGGGGGATAGTGGGAGAGAGAGAAAAGGAGAGAAAAAGAGCGACAGAAGGAGACGGAGGGAGAAGGAGAGACTGAGAGTGTGGCGAGAGAGAGAGAGTGAGGGGGGATATGTTTACCAAACACTCTGCAGGGACTGTGTTGGAATTTAAAGGCCTGCTTTTCCTGGAATGCTTGTTGTGTTCAGGTCACGCAATGTAAGCAGAGGGATTTGCCAGTGTAGGAGGAACACTCGGCTGTGCTCAACTCTCCCCCTGTACTCTCAGCTCTGCTTAGTGTAGGAACTGCTGTCTGGGAGAAGTAGGGGAGAGATGTAATTGGGAAAACCTCTGTAGGCACTGGAAGTGCCTGTGTGCTTCAATACTGAGAAGTGTGCTCCAGGGCGAGAATGATGGAGAAAACACTAGTCTTGTTCCGGGGAGTGTATGGATGTTCATGTGTCAGATTGGCCTCTTGTCGTTCGAGAGAGAGCAGCGTAGAAATCAGGGCCATGCTCAAGCAGTGACAAGACTAGCTGGAAGTGGACAGAGTCATAACATTACACTTACAACCCAAGATGAGACAATGGTTTGGGAGGAACAAAGAGAATGAGAGAGAAGGAGAGGAGGATGGAAATGAGAAAGGAAGGGAGCGAGGGAGGGAGAGAAAGAGAGGACTAGCAGTGCAGCCAAGCCAAAACCAACATCTATTACAAGACTCATCCCACATCTGCAACAGTGGCTGGCCCAGGTCCCGCCCACCTCCCCCATCCTCCAACCTGCTGAGCAGCCAACCAGATCCTACTATGTTTGGATGGGGATCGTTCTTTTGTCTGCAAATATTTGAACAGAGTTGCTCTTCGTGAGCTGGTGGAAGAAAACCCAGGGATCAGTGTACTACTGTTTGTGTGGTGAGGTGAGGTATACTATAGCTTACTGCTTGCTGTATGACATACCTGTAACCACAACACACCTGTTGTAGAGTAGCTTTCACTGGTGTGAAAGATACACATACTTATGTTCTTCCTCTCAAGGCACCCCAGGACTCAGATAATAACCAGAAAAAAATGTTTCACTCATAATTATTCTCTTTCTTAACACACAGTCAAACTCCACACACACGCACATACAAAGATGAAGCAGAAAAAGGCGTCTTTTGTCTGCTGAGCGCTGATGAAAAGCTACCCACTGAGAACTTCAATCACTTGTGAAAATGAGCTAGAGACGTGATGAACCACCGGCAGTGTCATTAGGCCTGTCTGTCACTCTGCTGGGGCGCTGGGGGAGCAGCCATTGGCATCCTCTTTACCTCCTCTCTACCTCCACTCTGCCTCTCTCTGCCTTTCTCTCTGCAAATTCTCTGTCTCCCCTCTGCTTCCCAGCCACCCTGCAAGCATGGGCCTTCCTTCCCTGGGCCTGGCTACTCTGTAGCAAGGGAGGAGACCAGGGAGGGGACCGGAGGGACCACGGGGGGACCAGGGAGGGGCCAGGAGGGGACAGGAATGGGGGACGGGGGGGACCAGGGAGGGAACCAGGGGGAGACACCACCCTGTTCTGGAATCTATTCTGCTACTGGAATAATGGAGCTGTATGAGGGGTGGTGTTGTCTATGTACATAACCCCTAAAGGCTCTTCCGTTCAGACAGACAGCACGCATATACAATGAATACTGGGACATTCTGCATGTCAGTGGAGGCTCCTCAGAGGAGGAGGGGGAGGACCATCCAACTCAGTGAATTTCAGAAAAATAGTTTATTAAAATAGTTTATTAATTTAATTTAATAATTTATTTTTGAGATAAAAATATACTAAATATTTTCACATCACCAAATAACTGATTTAAACACACTGTTTTGTAATGAAGGTCTATAGCAGCCTCAATTGCACTCTCTGGGGTAGCACCATGATGTAGCTGGAAACAGCTAGCTTCCGTCCTCCTCTGGGTACATTGACTTCAATAGAAAACCTAGGAGGTTCATGGTTCTCACCCCCTTCCATAGACTTACACTGTAATTTGACAACTTCCAGAGGACGTCCTCCAACCTATCAGAGCTCTTGCAGCATGAACTGACATGTTGTCCACCTAATCAAAGGATCAGAGAATGAATCTATAACTGAAAGCATAAGCTACAGCTAGCTAGCACTGCAGTGCATAAAGTGTGGCGAGTAGTTGACTCAAAGAGAGAGAAAGACAATAGTTGAACAAATTCATTTCAAAACAAATTAAGGAGAAGAAGATGATAGAGAGAGAGCTAGCTATATTTCATTGTCTTTGTTTTCAATTTCACTTGGGTAATGCAGCTAAGCTAATTTAGCATACTTAACATAAATAGCATTCCTCTTTGTTTATTTAGCTGGCTAAGGCTATCCAACACTGGAACTCTTCCAAGTCAAGGTAAGCTTTCGGTTTTCTTAATTTATTTATTGTAACTGCTAAACTGCTTGCTGTACACTGTACTGCGTGATTGTAGCGGGTTTACTAACATGTTAGTTCTAGTAGATATGTTGACTTTGACGTTAAGCTAATATGGTTACAACGATGTAGGCTGTGTGTAGAGGTTAGCAGTTATTGTATGAAGGTTTGGCTTGGAAAGGTTTTTGTGTTGTGCACTGAGCATGTTATACAATTATACAACGAGCAAAGTGATGATTCTGTTTGTATGAGGCTGCTATGAAAGTGAACTGTTTGCGTGTGGTCTGGTGTATTCATTCAGCCAATTCTGTTGAAAAACTTTTCTTAAACAGAGGCAAACGGACCGAAACAGCGATAAACCTACCTGAATTTGTCCAATAGAAACTCTCTTTTCCAGCTGTTTTGACTAATGATTACACCCTATATCAGCTAGATGCAGGCAACAGTGTTCAAGGCAGTATTAAATGCGTCACTGTCTGTCACCTTGATTACTCCAATTTGTCTCTCGACCTGTGCACCTACGTTATAAACGTTCATTCATAGGCTAGGTTGGAGCAACCAGTATTATGTAGTAGTCTAAACCTATCGATGTCACATTGAGCTGGGTGAATGGAAAATGAATGACATTCATTCAATATGCTGTAATAGAAATAAGGCCATGCTCATAAAAAGAAAATTAAACAGCACCGACTGCTACTTACACATGTGTGATATTGCCACACATGCACAGACCCTGCCGTAAGACCCAGAGAGCTGTCAGAAAGGAGGGAGGAAGGCTGATGAGATTGGCCTCTGTGGAGCCAGTGTTTTTCTCATCATTAACTCTTCAGAGGATCACACACCCTAATCACACTAAGCCTCTCTGAAAGACAAAGACGTGTCCGTGCACATATTCAGAGAGGACTCGGTACCAGTACTCCTTGTATATAGCCTCGTAATATATTGTTACTATTTCCTTTTTATTTTCATATTAGAATTTATTTTCTTACTTTTGAACTCTGCATTGTTGGGAAAGGGCTCGTAAGTAATCATTTCATGGTAAAGTCTACACCTGCTGTATTCGGAGCATGTGACAAAGTAAATTAGATTTCATTTGATTTTGATTTAACTCACACACACACATACACACTGTGAAAACAGGTTCTATAAACAAAAAGCTTATTGCTAAGTGCGCACACACACCCACACAAACATGCAGCTCACTCTCATGGTGACTTTGATTTATGATACCAGAGCCATATCAGTGGCATCATCAGTACGGTGGACATTACTGCTACAAGCACAAAACAGCAATCTAAGGAGTCCCCGATCAATGAGTGTGTGTATTTTTGTGTGTGTGTCTGTGTGTGAATGTAAGTGTGTGTGTAAATTATATTTGTAATAGAGTGTGTGTTTGTAAGTGATCAGATTGTTGTGTGCAAGACAGAGCAGAAGCCATTCTTGTAGGCTTCCCATCCCCACACAAGATGGAGTATTTTCATTTCACTCACTGGGGGCCTCATATTTTCTCTTCATTTTATTGCATTCTGTTAGCATTTTCCACACAGACCCATTCCACCTACACACACAGACATCCAAGAGTGAAAGCGAGAGGGAGAGCGAGAGAGAGAGAGAGGTTTGGTTTAAATACCATGCCACAGAGCCAGGAATGCTGACACAGCTGTAGCTGGGGACAAAAGCTGAAGAGACTGAAAGCGAGACAGAGACAGAGAGAGAGAAAGAAAAAAGAAACAGAGAGAGAGAGTTGAAGGAGCTGGTGTGTATACAGTGAGGGCTGCGATAGGCAAACTGGGGAACAGTAATTCCCCTCTATGGTTATTATGTCAGGGAGTCTTGCGCAAGACCATTTTCTCACCCTGCAAAAATGCAATCTCCCCCGTCCCTCAGTGTGCAGCAGCTATATATAATGCACGGATCAAACGCTCCGAGCTGCTCTGACCTCACTTTCTGGGAGCCCTGCGGATTCCTCATACTACCGGAGTGTGTTTCACACAGGACCCATCTCTCACACACACACACACATACAATTCACCTCCACCAAACCTTCTGAAGTCCACTATCTCTCCGAAGAGAAACTCATCACATGCTAACAGAAAGAGGAGGAGAGCAACAGAGCACTGAGTTTGGTGAAAACCTTGACTTGGCTGTTGAAGAAGTACAGAGAGAGTGAGAGAGAGAGAGAGAGAGAGAGCGAGAGAGAGAGAGAGAGAGAGAGAGAGAGAGAGAGAGAGAGAGAGAGAGAGGGAAGGGGTGGATACCCCTCAAACTAAACTCTGGACCTTGAAGCCAGTTCCACTGTATTTTCTCAATGTTCCCCTCTAATCAGAGACTGATTTAGACCTGGGACACCAGGTGTGCAATTAATGATCAGGTAGAACAGAAAACCAGCAGGCTGCGGACCTCATTGGGTAAGAGTTGAATACCCCTGGCCTATACTGTATCTCGTTTCAGAGAGGAAGTGGGAGCAGAGAAGGAAGTGCACACATATCAGCAGTGAGAATAGAAATGCACTCCTTTGTCTGTTGTACTGCAATCTGTACTCTGTCCACTGTGCTGTGTGTTTATCTAACATATTAACCTTATCACTGGCCCAGCCTGGTCATTTCAAACCTATTTGAGCACCTTTATGCATTACTATAGTGACTGGCTCTAAAGGGGAGACCCTGGTTGTTGCAGGGTTGGAACCATTCTTTGGCCATGTCCAGAATCGATAATCATTTAAACACAGACACGGTGAAAATCAAGGCTAGTAATTGTTCCAATGTGTAAAATCAGGGCTAGAATAGAGCAGTGCCCAGAGGACATCATTTATTTTCTGCATTGGCTGTCCATGACCTCTGAACCTAGCTCCTAATCACCAATTAGCATGCAGCTTTCAGATTTCAGGCTAAATGGACAGAAGCTACAGGGTCTAGCCAAACAACAACACACACAACTCTACTACTCCACAGGACACACTCAATATGCCAATACGCCAAGCTGACAGGTGTTGGGAATATGTTTGGTAGTATCTGTTGAGTATAACCCAGGATGTCCCTTGTCAAAACATCTTGTCGGAACAGAGCTGGTGACATGACTCATTGGCCAAGTTAATATATGTGGTCTTGTTTTGCACGTCAAATCAAATCTCCCCAGTCCAGTAATATGCGTTTCTGTGTTAGCGTGTATTCAAGGAGCCATTTCACACTGCTGGGCTAGAAATAGTTCTTACACCAGCTGAATCAACCCTAGCCCTCTCCCCTGAGACAGCAATACACAAAGTACACACACATCTCTGCACACATACTCACAAACTCACACAGTATACACACACATCCCCGTATGCTCTTCTTCTTCCTCCCGCTCTCCCTTTATACCTCCCTCCTGTCTCTCCCTCCCTCCTGTCTCTCCCTCTCCTGTTCCCTGTCTCTCCCTCCCTCCTGTCTTTCCCTCTCCTGTTCCCTGTCTCTCCCTCCCTCCTGTCTCTCCCTCTCCTGTTCCCTGTCTCTCCCTCCCTCCTGTCTTTCCCTCTCCTGTTCCCTGTCTCTCCCTCCCTCCTGTCTCTCCCTCTCCTGTTCCCTGTCTCTCCCTCTCCTGTTCCCTGTCTCTCCCTCCCTCCTGTCTCTCCCTCTCCTGTTCCCTGTCTCTCCCTCTCCTGTTCCCTGTCTCTCCCTCCCTCCTGTCTCTCCCTCTCCTGTTCCCTGTCTCTCCCTCTCCTGTTCCCTGTCTCTCCCTCTCCTGTTCCCTGTCTCTCCCTCCCTCCTGTCTCTCCCTCTCCTGTTCCCTGTCTCTCCCTCTCCTGTTCCCTGTCTCTCCCTCCCTCCTGTCTCTCCCTCTCCTGTTCCCTGTCTCTCCCTCCCTCCTGTCTCTGCCTCTCCTGTTCCCTGTCTCTCCCTCTCCTGTTCCCTGTCTCTCCCTCCCTCCTGTCTCTCCCTCTCCTGTTCCCTGTCTCTCCCTCTCCTGTTCCCTGTCTCCCCCTCCCTCCTGTCTCTCCCTCTCCTGTTCCCTGTCTCTCCCTCTCCTGTTCCCTGTCTCTCCCTCCCTCCTGTCTCTCCCTCTCCTGTTCCCTGTCTCTCCCTCTCCTGTTCCCTGTCTCTCCCTCTCCTGTTCCCTGTCTCTCCCTCTCCTGTTCCCTGTCTCTCCCTCTCCTGTTCCCTGCCTCTCCTTCCCTCCTGTCTCTCGCTCTCCTCTTCCCTGTCTCTCCCTCCCTCCTGTCTCTCCCTCTCCTGTTCCCTGTCTCTCTCTCCCTCCCTCCTGTCTCTCCCTCTCCTGTTCCCTGTCTCTCCCTCCCTCCTGTCTCTTCTGCTCCTGTTCCCTGTCTCTCCCTCCCTCCTGTCTCTCCCTCTCCTGTTCCCTGTCTCTCCCTCCCTCCTGTCTCTTCTGCTCCTGTTCCCTGTCTCTCCCTCCCTCCTGTCTCTCCCTCTCCTGTTCCCTGTCTTCTCCCCCTCCCATACTCCTCTCTTCTACTTTCTTCCTTCATTAAAATTGACTTCCTAAAGCCTCCATTCGTCTTGCTGACAGCACCACTATCGATCGGCCTGGAGAGAGGGGATGCAGTTCCAGGGCTCTAAATGGCTCTCTGGCCAGCCTGGAAGATGGCTGGATGTATGCCGAAGGGAGGCGAGGAGGAGGGGAATGAATGGGGAGCTGGAGAAACCAACCACGTTCTCACGTCAGCTATACCTTAGGGTGGGAGGTCTCCTATCACCCTGTACTCTACTGTAGATACCTGATTCACTTTGAAAGCCCTGAAATCCTGTTGCACTGTAGCTGACCAGCAAAACGACATAGATGTGTTTCATCATTAAGTTATGGACACACCGCCATCACCCTATACGTTTTAGAGAGCGCTGAAGAGGTGAAGACACCAAGGGGGATCAGGCAGTGTCACAAAATCAAACTGATAATCATTGGAGAGGATGACCAATTAAGCACCGAGGTACAGAGCTAGGACAGTAGAAACCTCTCAGGACTTGTTCAATTGGGTCACAGTGAAGTGGCACCCCTACAAGTCCCTGGCATACATGCTATAACACACTCCAATTATTACACTGGGCCCAGAAAGTCTGGCAGAGTGTAAAAACCACACTGAGAACATAAGCAACACATGGGAGAGCAGGTTTCAATTGGCCACGCTGACACACAATTCATTTCAATCAAATCCATCTGAAGTAGCTTTCCGCTGGCTGACGTCTTTAATGGGCCTCCATCCCTTATCGTCAGCTGTTATCAAGGGAAGATGAGTTGGCACTTTCCCTCTTCATCCCTCTCTCCCTCCATCCTTCCCG
The DNA here is from genome assembly GCF_029448725.1 of Salvelinus fontinalis. Lineage (NCBI taxonomy): Eukaryota > Metazoa > Chordata > Actinopteri > Salmoniformes > Salmonidae > Salvelinus > Salvelinus fontinalis. The sequence goes on from NC_074692.1 coordinate 20,034,504, forward strand.
GGTGACACAAATTCTTCTGCCAAGATTGATGATTGGACATCTGATTTTCCTAATGATTAAAATATCTGCAGTCGCTGCCTTGCCGTAGAACCCCCACAGACTGAGTTTCATCCCCCTGCCTAAACCAACCCTCCCACCCCTCCTTAGATGAACGCTATGTATGTATCGTGGTTGTCATCTATAATCATAGAGCGCAGCACAACACCGCCAGTCAGCAGGAGGGAGTCTCCCGGGAACGTGTCACTGTTTATTTGTTCTCTAATCTGTCCCTCTGAATTGCCATTGATTGCAGTAGCTAGGGAGAGAAAAACAGACAAGGTGTAATATTCAAGACAAATTACTCGACTTCCCAGTTGCGAGGAGCAGTTCAATCTACATAAGGCCAGATAGTGGTTAGAGACAGGCAATGTTAAAAAAAAGGTTGTTGGCATTAACCAACGACCTTTGACTCCCCGGTATTGACACTGTGATCAGTAAATATCTCAGCACCTACTACAGTATTCGGACTCAGCTGCTCTATGTAGCAGCCCATTCAAACAGCACGGCCATATACAGTACAGTATAGAAAGCACTGATGCTTTCTAGGGGGCATCATAAGGTAGAGGGTCTGAAGATCTGTCAACTGGAGAGAGAAGTGAAAGGGGGGGAGAAATGGGTGGGGAAAAAAGAGAGAGTGACAGGGGAAGTAGACGGAAGGAGATGTGAGGTAGCTGAGGGAGGGAGTGTGGGAAAGAGAAAGGGAGGGTGAACTAGTGGAGAAAAATAGGGAAGGAAAGGGGAGAAATGGAGCATGGGGCAGAGAGGAGAGAAGAGGAGAAGAGAGGAAGGAGAGAGGGATGGAGGGTTAAGGCTGTGGCGATGCAGAGTGCAGAGAGCAGTAGTCAATATAACGGCACTCATTCATCTCTCTGACAGCACTCCAAGTGCTCCACTAGGGAGACACATCGCTGCATCACCTACAATGCAGCAAATGCAGAGCACACACTCACACACACAAATACGCCTTTACCAACCCTCCATTTTACAACACATTTACACACACATACACACGTTTGTTTACCTATCCTTGTGTGGATCGAACAATTGATTCCCATTCAAAATCCTATTTTCCTAACCCACAACCCTAACCCTTAAACTTAACCGCAAACCTAATCCCTAACCCCTAACCCCAATTGTAACCCTAAACCTAACGCCTAAGCCTAAAATAGCCTTTTTCCTTGTGGCAAAATGGACTTCTGGTCCCTACAAGGATAGTAAAACCAAAAATGAGCACATACACACACACACACACACACACACACACACACACACACACACACACACACACACACACACACACACACACACACACACACACACACACACACACACACACACACACACACACACAGTATTTTCCAGGGAGCCTGCCCCAAGACTACATTTTGGGTCAATAGTATCTTGGGGGTGGGGCAAAATCAGTAAATACACCATTACACTGTAACCTGCTAACTCACAAAACACAGCCACAGGCCATGACACACACACACACACACACACACACACACACACACACACACACACACACACACACACACACACACACACACACACACACACACACACATATGCTAATTGTATAAGGCTGTGCGCTGCAACAATCAAATTAAGAGCAATAAATCTCGCAGTAGCAGCCTGAAGCTAGATGGCTCATACCAACCTGCCTGTACTGCGGACAATGGGACAAATCACCTGACAATCTAACATACATTCACCTCCACAATCCATGCAAATCACATTCCTTTAGTCCATTTAGTGATTGCTATTGTGAGATACTTTACTGTTTGATGCTGAGGCTTATAGACAACACACACACAAACACACACACATCCCTGTTTCCCTCTCCTGGCTGGTCATGGCCCATTGGCTGTTTTCAGCCGTACATTTTCCATGATTCACGGCTAAGTGCGTCGGTGTAGAACAGTTCTGACTCACCGGGCCCAGGAGAGGAGAGACAGGCTGGCGGTGTGTCGTTACAGCACACCAGGATAGATGGACCACAAGCAGGTTAGAGTGGCTGCTACATTACCACCACCAGGGGCTGAGCCTAGCACAATGAGATGAGGAAAGACTCTTCTTTATGTGGAGCTAGGCTAATGGCTGTGGTGGTAAGTAAGCATTTCACTGTTAGTCTACACCTGTTGTTTACGAAGCATATGATGAATACAATTTGATTTGACTTGGTGTGGTCTTGCTAGACCCATACACAGGGGCTGTGGGTCTGGGCTGTTCTATGACATCTGTGGATACAGGGGGAAAGAAAGGTACTTGCAGTAATTTGGCTTGACACCCTTTTGCCCAATCCCCTCATCCCCCCCCTCCTCCTCCTCCCCAAGCTGGGCCAGCTCGTACTCTATAAATGAACCCCCTAATGATCCCCAAATCTTCCTTCTCAATCAGCAGAGGAGGTGTGGGGAGCGAGGAGAGGGGACGGACAGGGGTGCCAGGCCTCCTCCTATTAGAGCTGGCCCCATAAAGGCAGCTGAGGCACCAGGCCCCTAATGATTCCTTAATGATCCCCCTCCTCGGCTGCAGCGCTGACTAACCCTGACCCCAGGAACACCCACCAGGCCCCCCACGCTAGTTTAGTTTGTGGAAATTCATTTCAGCAGATCAAGCAAGGGAAACGGCAGAGTAGACAAACGAAGACAGAGAGGTAGGAGGAGAAGAGTTGTGTTATAGGGGTAGTTAGACCTCTAGACCACAATGCTCTCCCCTCTACCCAACCTCTTTAGCTGTGTTTCTGATTTCCATTGCAAGCCTGCAATGGGTTGGGGGAGCCAGCAGCAGAAGAATAGCATTTTAACATCACAGGGTAACGTAATTACAGAGTGTACCATCGCCAGCCTGCCTCAGTTTCTCCTAAATACTCACACCCCAAATTAGGGGTTACCTCACTCAAGCTAAACCTACTATTTAAGAGTAGGACGTCACATGCAAACACAGGAGAGGAGAGGCAGTTTAGTTTTACCAGCAGAGTTTATCAGGAGAATGACATGAAGCTGTTCAGTCTGACGGTTGCTATTAAGAACCAGAGTAGACCAGGTGGGGCCACATTAACCTACTGTATGGAGGGACTTGGCAGGGCCACATGTGGCTGGATAAAGGAGAGTGTGTTTATGTTATATGTCCAGCATATCTGACAGCTGAAAATCTGCTAAAGATATTTCCAAAGGCTGCGAGTAAAAACAACAAAAAACTCTGTGGTACAGTATGACCTCACAGGCTTGGACTGCAGCTCAGAGCGAGTCACGGTCGCAGATGACAGAACGCTGCACTCCAGGAGCCATTCCCAGGTTCCCCCTCTCCTCTCATAGATAACACTAGCAGCTCTCCCCCTCACCTTTTAAACCACCCATCCCACTCTCTCTCCTTCCATGTATCTGTCCCTCTCTAACACAACCACAAGGTACATCCACATAACCAATTATACCATCATTCATTCCCTTCAAGATATTCCATCTTTAAGAGCAGTAATCATCTGAAAACATAGGAAAGCTGTATGGCTTGTGGAATTTATTTAAAACAGTGGAAAGTGAATAACTCATAATGGCCGGTGTAGTGGTCATAAGCAATATGTGTGATTAAGGCCAGTGACTAGGCCAACTGTTGAAATGAGGAGTGGTGGACCATCAGTCTGGCAGGCAGCAGCAGAGTCCGGGCCTTGCATGGCAGAGCATTAGGAGATGAAAGAGAGGCCGTGCGTTGCGCTTCTACTGATAAAAACAGGATCCAATTACTGCCTGTGATTAATGGAGAACGCTCCCAGGAAGATCTCTGTCTTCTGTCTCTCTCTGCTGCTCCATCACAGGACACAGCCAGGCAACTTTGCACTGCACTGCACTGGGGGATAGGCCAATGGTAGTGCTACTATATTAATGTTGTAGTAAGATCTGTCTTCTGTCTCTCTCTGCTGCTCCATCACAGGACACAGCCAGGCTACTCTGCACTGCACTGCACTGGGTGAAAGGCTAGTAGTAGTAACACTGCAGTAACACAGGGGTAGACAAGTGGTATAATGTGTGTGTGAGAACACCACCTATTCTGGGGAATTGCTACCTGCATTGAGGTAAAGGGTATAATTACTAATACAGTGCTGAAATGGAAATTATGTACTGTATGTGTGAGCCAGTGGAGGTTCCTCAGAGGAAGAAGGGGAGGACCATCCTACTCAGTGAATTTCATGAAAATAAAAACAGTGAAACAATAGTGAAAGTTAGAGCACTGGACGGGCACTCTATAGGCCGGGTCACCCACCAGACCACCCCCGTCAACCTACGAGTGTCGGTGAACCACAGCGAGACGATCCAATTCCTGCTGGTTGAGTCTTTGCAGGTTCCCGTGGTATTAGGATTCCTGTCCTGCCCCACTCATTGCCTGAAGTCAGCTCTGCCTGCCCCGGGACATCTTCCTGGGGACTTGGAAACTGCCCCGGACCTCTCCGCCAGCTCCGCAGAGTACCAGGACCTCCGGGAGGAATTCAGTAAGGCCCAGGCCACTTCGCTTCCGCAGCACCGACCGGTATCCAAGAGAGTCAAGCCTGAGGCGTTGGTCCGCCACTATAGTGCCGCGGCTACACCCCCGGAAGCAGAGACCCCCCCCCCCCACTCTAAGATCATTAGCCCCTCTGCTGTTCGTCCTCTGTTGCCCCTAGTTTTAGTTGCAAAAAATTACTTTTTGCAACTGTTTGAACTAATGATTACACCCCTGAGTGTGCAAGGCGGTATTGAATTTGTCACTGTCTGTCACCTTGATTTTCCCAATTTATCTCTCGACCTGTGCACCTACATTATAAACTTTAATTTGTAGGCTATGTTGTAGCAACCTCATAATGGGTATAGGGAAAATGTGAGTATCATGTAGTAGCCTAAACCTATCAATGTTACAATGAGCTGGGTGACTGGAATATGAATGACAGTCATCCAATATGTGACCTGTTTAAGGAAGCTAGGCGTATATTGCACATCACTACTTCAGAGGAGAGGGATTTGAACATCTTTTTAATGTATTTTTATCTAAATGCATTTTTGGGCAGAAATGCCTTCTGGAACGTGAACTTTCATGTGCCTTAATAACAAACTTGTATACCATCTGTAGATACGAATGTAATTGTTAAATTGCGAGCCTTGTTGGTTTAGCCATGGAAAAAGTGGAAACCTTCTCGCTAGCCATGATTGGCTGAGATAATGGGTGGGCTGGACATGCCGGGAGAGGAGTTTGGATTGGTCTGCCATGTAGCATTCTTCTGTCTATAACGTGAGCTTCTCAGTATGTGTTGATAGTCCTTTCTACCACAGCGTTTTTGAAAAATATAACGTTAGCAATCGAGAACTACAAAGGTTTTGCTACTATTCTTAACAACAGTGATGCCCTGAATTTAGCATATAGGATGCACAGTTGAAGTTTACATACACCATAGCCAAATACATTTCATCTCAGTTGTTCACAATTCCTGACATTTAATCATAGTAAAAATTCCCTGTCTTAGGTCAGTTAGGATCACCACTTTATTTTAAGAATGTGAAATGTCAGAATAATAGTATAGAGAATGATTTATTTCAGCATTTATTTATTTCATCACATTCCCAGTGGGTCAGAAGTTTACATACATTCAATTAGTATATGGTAGCATTGCCTTTAAATTGTTTAACTTGGGTCAAATGTTTCGGCTAGCCTTCCAAAAGCTTCCCACAACAAGTTGGGTGAATTTTGGCCCATTTCTCCTGACAGAGCTGGTGTAACTGAGTCAGGTTTGTAGGCCTCCTTTCTCACACGCTTTTTCAGTTCTGCCCACAAATGTTCTATGGGATTGAGGTCAGTGCTTTGTGATGGCCACTCAATACCTTTACTTTGTTGTCCTTAAACTATTTTGCCACAACTTTGGAAATATGCTTGGGGTCATTGTCCATTTGAAGACCCATTTGCGACCAAGCTTTAACTTCCTGACTGATGTCTTGAGATGTTGCTTCAATATATCCACATAATTTTCCATCCACATAATTTTCCTCCCTCATGATTCCATCTATTTTGTGAAGTGCACCAGTCCCTACTGCAGCAAAACACCCCCACAACATGATGCTGCCACCCCCGTTCTTCACAGTTGGGATGGTGTTGTTTGGCTTGCAAGCCTCCCCCTTTTTCCTCCAAACATAACGATGGTCATTATGGCCAAACAGTTCTATTTTTGTTTCATCAGACCAGAGGACATTTCTCCAAAAAGTATGATCTTTGTCCCCATGTGCAGTTGCAAACCGTAGTCTGGGTTTTTTATGGCGGTTCTGGAGCAGTGGCTTCTTCCTTGCTGAGCGGCCTTTCAGGTTATGTTGATATAGGACTCGTTTTTACTGTGGATTTGATATTTTGTACCTGTTTCCTCCAGCATCTTCACAAGGTCCTTTGCTGTTGTTCTGGGATTGATTTGCACTTTTCGCACCAAAGTACGTTCATCTCTAGGAGACAGAAAACGTCTCATTCCTGAGCGGTATGACAGATGCGTGGTCCCATGGTGTTTATACCTGCCGACTATTGTTTGAACAGATGAACCTGGTACCTTCAGGCATTTGGAAATTGCTCCCAAGGATGAACCAGACTTGTGGAGGTCTACAATTGTTTATCTGAGGTCTTGGCTGATTTCTTCTGAATTTACCATGATGTCAAGCAAAGAGGCACTGAGTTTGAAGGTAGGCCTTGAAATATATCCACAGGTACAATTAGCCTATCATAAGCTTCTAAATCCATGACATCCTTTTCTGGAATTTTCCAAGCTGTTTAAAAGGCACAGTCAACTTAGTGTATGTAAACTTCTGACCCACTGGAATTGTGACACAGTGAATTATAAGTGAAATAATCTGACTTCAACTGTAGGTCAAGGAATAGATCAAATCTATTTTTACCTGGAGTTTTTGCTTATTGTAAGCTACTACTTTTACCACCTTTAGTCTTGAAATCTTTGGTTGTTTACTACACTACTCTCTCTGTTTAGCATATGGATGTGAATCCTTAAAGAGATGGGTGGGGCTAAAGCTCAAGAGGGTGTGAATGATGCTGAACTGGTGTAGACAAAGAAGAGCTCTCCAGTAGGTGTACCAAAATATTCAAGGGCCATTTTCTCAAAAGTGGGGTTACAAGTTTTCCACCTTTCAAAGCAGAATTACTTTCCCATTGTTCCTCAACTGAAGTGTTTGATATACAATTTTCTAGCTCTGAGTCCCTACTTGTATCAAATGTAAAAAACACCATTTCAAATGTTGCTACATAGGACCTAATCCAGGCGGTGGGTTACATATGCTGTAATTGAAGTAAGACCATGCTCATAAAAAAAAGTTGTCCTCTCTAATCTTAAACGGCACCGACAGCCACTGGTGGGAGCGCCCCTTACTCTCTCTCCTTCACACTCTTCACGGTCTCTACTGGAACTTCAGTGAGCAGCATCACAACATCCTGTGTCCAGGCAGGCCTGGCCTCTAGGAAGTGACCTCACCTCCTCTAAGGCCAGATAATATGTTTGACATCAGAAAGCAAAACACCAGGCAACACTAGCTGGGCTAGCTACAGTAATGAGGGATCCGTTCCCTCCGTTAGCCCCCAGTGTTCTGCTCTGCTCTCTGAGGAAGACCAGGTGGTGTGACACACATATGACTGATTAGGGGACCAGGGGCCAGGCGCTGAGGTCCAGAGGGGCCAGGGGGGACGTCCTGTAGGAGGCAGCAGCCATTAGCAGCATGGGATGACCTAGTCAAGGCCCTGGAATAGTCTTTACATAACACCTCAGACACAGCTCACATAACTTGTACTGCCCACTTCTAAATGTACTGTTAGTGTGTGGTGGGAAGGTGAGGGGATGTTCCCTCTCAGAAGAAGTGAATGAGAGAGTATTGTATAAGAATGGGTCAGTATTATTCAACATGTAAGGTGTACGGGCTGTGTGCTAAACCAAAGGGGGGGTAGAGGGATGAGAGGTGACCTTAACATCCAGTCAGGTGGCAGCTTGGTGTTAGTAGGCGGATCTGGATATGATTAGGAAGGGTGGGGGCTTTCATAGTAATCCTTCCTGTCTGACTGAGAAGGCAGGGTTGTAGGGGCACGGAAACACACACACACACACACACACACAAACACGCACACACTCATTAAAAGCTACCATCTGGTCAGCCAATTACTGCCAGTGCCTAATGTTTTTTTAATTAATTTTTAATTTCACCTTTATTTAACCAGGTAGGTTAGTTGAGAACAAGTTCTCATTTACAACTGCGATCTGGCCAAGATAAAGCAAAGCAGTGCGACACAAACAACAACACAGAGTTACACATGGATTAATCAAACATACAGTCGATATCACAATAGAAACAAGTCTATATACAGTGTGTGCAAATGAGGTAAGATAAGGGAGGTAAGGCAATAAATAGGCCATAGTGGTGAAATAATTACAATTTAGCAATTAAACACTGGAGTGATAGATGTGCAAAATATGAATGTGCAAGTAGAGATACTGGGGTGCAAAGGAGAAAGAAAAAAAATAACAGTATTGTCACGGCCGTCGTAAGAAGCAGACCAAGGTGCAGCGTGCTGAGCGTACATATTCCTTTCATTTTGGTGTGACGCCAACAAAAACAATAAACAATACAAAAACGACCGTGAAGCTTAAGGGCTATAGTGCCACAAACAAAGACAACTACCCACAACGAAAGGAGGGAAAAGGGGCTACCTAAGTATTTTTCCCAATCAGAGACAACGATAGACAGCTGTCCCTGATTGAGAACCATACTCAGCCAAAACATAGAAACACAAAATCATAGAAAACAAAACATAGAATGCCCACCCCAAATCACACCCTGAACAAACCAAATAGAGACATAAAAATGCTCTCTAAGGTCAGGGTGTGACAAGTATGGGGATGAGGTAGTTGGATGGGCTATTTACAGATGGGTTATGTACAGGTGCAGTGATCTGTGAGCTGCTCTGACAGCTGGTGCTTAAATTTAGTGAGGGAGATATGAGTCTCCAGCTTCAGTGATTTTTGCAATTCCTTCCAGTCATTGGCAGCAGAGAACTGGAAGGAAAGGCAGCCAAAGGAGGAAATGGCTTTGGGGGTGACCAATGAAATATACCTGCTGGAGCGCGTGCTACGGGTGGGTGCTGCTATGGTGACCAGTGAGCTGAGATAAGGCGGGGCTTTACCAAACAAAGACTTGTAGATGACCTGGAGCCAGTGGGTTTGGCGACGAATATGAAGGGAGCCAACGAGAGCATACAGCCAACGAGAGCATACAAGTTGCAGTGGTGGGTGGTATATGGGGTTTTGTTGACAAAACAGATGGCACTGTGATAGACGGCATCCAATTTGCTGAGTTGAGTGTTGGAGGCTATTTTGTAAATGACATCGCCGAAGTCAAGGATCGGTAGGATGGTCAGTTTTAATGTGAACTGGGTACTGAGGCCCCCAAATTAAACACAGACCCCCACACTCCTTACCTTATCCACAAGCACACTTAACACTACTGTAACTTAACCTGTGTGCATGACATACTGTACGTAGGTCTAGGCCTTCCACTGATGGCTGTGGTCTCATACCTACACCTTTTTGCCTATCTATCTATGTGGAGGTATTTGTGTGAGAGATGTGAGAGGCCTTTGGCCGTTAGCTGTAGCTTTGTTTCTCATTGTGTGGTTCTGTCTGGACTG